>NW_024465455.1:0-4745 GCF_017591425.1 Ochotona curzoniae
AGCTCCCTGCTTATGGCCTTCTCTCTCAGTGAAGACCGAAAAGAATTCCTGATGTTGCCCAAGTTAGAACGCCTCGCTTACGGTTTCCAGCTCCATGAGGGTGCAAAAGCAAAGAATTCGAAGTCATCATTCTGCCTTTGCATTTTGATCTTGTCCTGGACTAGCAATCGAGGTCTGACAGGCAAGGTTGGGCAGCAGCAAGCTGCAGCTCCCAGCCAGAAACCGATCCCCCTATTCCCAGAGAATCTGCAGCCCCCAAGCAATGACCTCAACCATTCTTTGGGCCCAGTGTCCCTTCAACTGTCCACATGAGTAGGGAGAACTCCATAAACTAGATGAGATGCTCAATATGTCATTAAAAAGGTTTTCGTACAAGATGGTTTTGCCCAACTGGAGGCTAAGGTAAGTGTTCCTAGCACGCCCGAGACAGACAAAACCAAACTATGGCATCCAGTAGGTTAGGTATGTTAAATGCATTTTCCACTTGGGATGAGGTTATTGCAAGGAACATCTGTAGATCATTAGTGATCCTGGAAACAATTTAGCCATTAGGATGATGGGAAACCAAAACTGGATTTCTAGAACACAAACAATAAATTCCACGTGGATTAGGAAACAGAATGGGGAAAACAAAGCTGTGAAGCTTCAAGAAGGTAACACCGAGAATGTTCTCCTAACTTCTGGAGAGGAGGACGACTCCTTTAAAAGGTCAAGAAAAAGCATCAAGACTCACAAATCAGACCACCAAAATTAGGAAGACCTGGTTATCAAAGGCATCATCACAAACGGAAAAAAAATGAGGTATAGGTGGGAAAGATATTTACAGCATGTATGATGAACAAAGAAAATCTAGGATACATACAGAACCACTAAGATTGCTTTAAAAATAGAACCCTAAAATGACAGAAGGACCAGACAGTTCATGGAAAAGGAAACTCAAGTCACCAAAGCATAATACAAAAGTTTCCTCAAGGAAGTATAAATTAAAGTTTATTTCAGGTGCATACACCTTTTTTGCATAACCGATATTTTCCATGAACTTTCTGGGGACTTCTCATACAGATTCTCAACCTTCGAGCACAATGAAATAACTAATCCACCAGTTTATTAATTTTTTTTTACTCTGGAGCTTGAGAGGATATAGAAGATCAGAAATGTCTGCATGTTTTCACCGCAAGTGGCAACGTTGGAAAGTGCAACACCGTGGAGAGCAACCATGTGGTCCTGCCCTGGGAAGACAGTCGCAGCCTATGACTCAGCAACCCCTCTTACATCCTGGAGAGATGAACCTGTGTGCATCTGGACACACTCACACAAACTACTTCGAGAAGCACCAGGTGTGATGGCGCACCAGGAAACCTCCCATCAGAAACAAGGAGGGAACAGTCTCAGGACAGCCTGGGACCCAGGAAGTGTGCCATGGAGAAGAAAATGAAGCAGGAAGCAGGTCCTAGCAGCAGGCAAAGTGGCATTGCAGGCCACTCCAACAACCTCAGGGAGCCCCCAGGACAGTGCAGGACCGAAAGAGGCAGCCAGAACTGTCCCATGCTGAGTCAACAACTGAGGAGTTCGGTTGACCTTACTCTTGACCCTGCCTTAAAAGGAAAATCTCGGGACCTATGTGCTGATCCTCCGCCTGTGCTGCTGGTATCCCATGTGGGCACCAGCTCTAGTTCTCACTGCTCCACTTCTGATCCAGTTCCTTGCTAATGGCCTGGGAAAGCAGTGTTTGTATGCAAAGAGGTGACCCAGAAGAAGTTCCTGCCTCCCAGCGTCAGATCAGCCCATTGTGGCCATTTGGGGAGTCAGCAAGCAGAAAAATCTGTAAGTTTGGTGTATGTCTGTATGTCGTTCTTTAAGATTTATTTTTATTGGAAAGGCACATTTACACAGAGAAGGAAGAGACAGATCTTCCATCCACTAGTTCACTCTCCCAAATGGCTTCAACAGCCAGAGCTGAGCTGATCCGAAGCCAGGATCCAGGAGCTTCTTCTGGGTCTCCCATGTGGGTGCAGGGTCCCAAGGCTTTGGGCCATCCTCCACTGCTTTCCAGCCCACAAACAGAGAGCTGGATGGGAAATGGGTCTCCAGGGTTATAACCGGAGACCACGTGAACCTGTTGCTTGTAAGGAGAGGATTAGCCAATTGAGCCACTGCACTGGGCCAAAACTCAAGGTAAATTTCATTAAAAGAGAAAAAAAGAATTTCAGTGATGATGCATCTACACAATTACCACATCACTGTATATTTAAACAGTGAAATCCTATAAAGCAGCAAAAATTAAAGACCCAGCCTACCTCTCATAGTATCGAGGAAAAATGAACAATTCATGCAATATATATCTACATACTGAAAATTCAGGCAGGCAAAATATATTACTTAGGAGGATACACAATTGGATGAAAACCAAACACAATCAGAAGATTAAACTACAAATGGCTTAAATGGTTATTAGCTCTGGGGGTGAGAGAAATAGGATGATTGGAGCATGCAAGTGCCTTCAATGTGTTATGCCACCATTTTCAATGCCAGTATCCCACACTGGAAAATTGGTCCATATCCAGCTTCCTGCTAATGCCCCTGGGAATATACCAGAAGATGAACCAAGTGCTTGGGCTCCAACCAGATACGTGGGAGACCAGGCTGGGGTTCCGGGCTCCTGACTTCACCCTGACCCAGCCCTGACTGTTGCAGCCATTTGGGAGACAGACCATTTTCTTTCTTTCTCCCTCTTATTCCCTCTCCCTGTTTCCCTCTGTTACTCCATTCCTCTCATTCCCTCTTTCTCGTTCCATCTCTCAAATCTTTATTTTGAAAAATGTTCTTGAGAATTATAACATTGCAAACAATTTTTAGAGAAAGAAATCTAAAGGATTGATATTACTCTAATTATAAGCTTGGTAGCACATAGCTTTGCTTTGGGCTTTTTTTTTTAGCATTATTTATAGCAAACATGCTAAAATATTTAAGTAAATGTTTTAATTTTGGGGCCTGGCACAGTAGTCCAGTGGCTAAAGTCCTTGCCTTGCATATGCCAGGATCCCATATGGGCACTGGTTTGTGCCCCGGCAACCTCACTTTCCATCTAGCTCCCAGCTCCTTCTGGCCTGGGAAAGGAGTAGACGACACCCCAAAGCTTTGGGACCCTGCATCTGCATGGGAGACCCGGAAGCTCCTGGCTCAGACCAAGCTCAGCTCCAGCTGTTGCGGCCACTTCAAGAGTGAATCAGTGGATGGAAGATCTTCCACACTGTCTCTCCTCTTTTCTGCATATCTAACTTTTCAATAAAAATCTCTTAAAAATGCTTTAATTGAAATTTTAAAAAATTTTCTTCATATTTGAAAGGCAGAGATGAAGATCCTCTAGCTGCTGCTTCACTCAACCCAACACCCATTAACAGCCAGAGTTGGGCTAGCCCAAAGCCATGGGCCAAGAACTCTGAGTCTCCCTAGGGTGACAGGGAGCAAATACTGGAGCCATCACTGCTCCTCCGAGTGCACCTTAACAGGAGGCTGAAAATAGAAGCAGAGCCAAGGGGCTGGTGTCATGGTATAGTCAGCTAATCCTCTGCCTATAGCACTGGCTGCTTTATTTCTGATCCAGCTCCTTGCTTAGGATCTGGGAAAGCAGCAGAGGATGGCCCAAGTGCTTGGGCCCCCGCACCCACATAGGTACCCAGAAGAGGCTCCTGGCTCCCAGTTTTGGAGGAGCCCAGTTCTGGCCACAGCAGCCACTTGGGGAGTGAAACAGCAGATAGCTCTCATTCTCTCTGTATAAATCTACCTTTCAAATAAAAACAGATGTTTTAAAAAATTAAAGAGACATGAGGCCAGACACTCCCTATATGTTATAAAGATATCCTCAACAGTTCTTCCCAAAGTTGAACACAGAACCGAAGCAGACACAGTAAGCCAATTTCCTTTCTTGATCTCTGGTTAACTAAACTCCTATCCTGTAGGCCCTTGATTTCCATGGCTGATCTAGCTCAGATACCTGGCTACTTTATTAGACATAGGTCATATTTCACAAGAATTGCTTCATTTCACTAACAAATTTACCATAGTACTTGCTGGTATGAAGATGTTAAGGCTTCAGGGCAGTTAGCACCAGTGAAGCCCTCTTTCTCCCACATCAAAATGCCCTTTCAAGTCCCAGCTCTGAAGTTAACTCTGGATTCCAGCTTCCAGCTCCTACAGGCCCTGGGTGGAGAAGGAGTGTAGCATTGATAGCTCCTGGAATTGGGTACCCAACACTGAGTTGGAAAGTCCTGGTTTAGTTTGGGCTCAGCCCCAGGCATCGTAAGCATTGGGGAATGAACTAACAGGCACGGGCACCCCCCATCTCTCCTGTTCCCTCTGCTGCCCAAACAATTGTTAAAAAAAAAAATACATCAAGCCTTCACAGTGAGCAAACAAGTGTACAGAAAGAGCGCACACTTCATTGACTTCTGAAAAACAGACTCTGAAAACAATTCACAGATGTGCACAGTGAGGTCTTATTCCTAACACAGCCATAACAGCAGAAATAGCACCAGACCACACAGTCTCCCAGTGTAATCAACTGCAATAGGAGATCCAATTAAGTGGTATGATTGTCTTGATACATACTCAGCAGGAGCAATTCTTTCCCTAATAACAAGATCTTGTTCCTGTGCTCTGAGTGAGTAAATGACTACCAATGTCAGCTGAGTTGGTGCTTTCATCATGGAAGGGCCTCGGGTGTCAGCTGTGGGGCTGGGACATCT
>NW_024465456.1:0-8139 GCF_017591425.1 Ochotona curzoniae
TTGATTAGTCAGCATAAGTATCTTAAGTAACATTAAATATAAAGCACTGTGTCAATAACAAGGAGATGCAAGAACTGGTCCCTGCCTTTTACCAGCTAGCAACTTATATGTTTCTTGTATATGAAAATTAACATAATGTGTCAATCAAAACTCCAGCAAGGTGCCATGTTGCAAACACAATTCAAAGAGGGCTCATTTGGAAAACCAGAGACTATAGTACTAGCATGAGGGCCGAGAAGAAGCTGTTGGACAGAAAAGACAAAATTGTTTAAAGAAGATAGTTTGCTTTCTTCAGAGGAACAGTGACGGCTGAAAGCACTGGCTTTCATTGATAATTTTCATGTAAGGAGGGCAGGGTAGGAAAGAATCACTTAATAACAAAAAGTATAGACATATTCCACATATTTCTCTGTAATCACAAGGTCTAAATTTGTGGTTATACACCTGTTCAGTTGAACCAGCTCCATTCATTTCATTGTCCAAATACCCTGCCGAAAATCAATTTACTTAAATGTAAAAGCTTATCATTGGACTCTTGATTCTATCTAGTGATTCAATTCTGTTTGTGTGTTGATCCACACCATTCGTATTAATAGAGCTTTTTAATTTTTTTTTCTTAATATAACTTTGTAATGCGTTGTAGTAAGCTGTGTTTGGTCTTTTACTGAAGTCAAATGAATTTCCATGTGAATTTAAGATCAGTTTCCTAATTTCTTCGAAAGGTTAACCTGTAGTTTTATAAGGATGGCAATTCTGAGAATACTATTGTCTTTCCAGTATTAAATCTTCTGTTGCATAAACATGAAAGGCCTTTTCATTATGTAGGTTCTTTTTAATTTCCTTAAGTAGTATTTTGTAGTTTCTGGGTATGTCTTATACTTTTTTTTTTTTACTGTTTATTCTGAAATGTTGTATTATTTCTATGCTACTATAAATAGAGTAACTTTCTCAAATTCTCTTTTGGGCCACTTGTCTGTAAAAATTCAGTTGACTTTAGTATATTGAGGTTGTACCCACAATTTTTTTTTTTAAAACGCTCTCTTACTTCTTTTAGGATTTTGGTGGATTTTTTTAGAATTAGATCTGCAATGGATTATGTCATCCACAAATACAGATAGATCTTATTCTCTTACTTACATTGATGTCTTTTGAGGAAATTTTAAAGTTGGGGGAGAGAAATTAACTACCACAGGTTGGCTGAAATCAGCACCAAAAGGAATAGCATCAGTCGTTGAAATTTCAATGAATGTCACACAGGTATGTTGTAATTTTTCTTGGTGCTCAGCTGATGCTCTATTTACCTAGATTTCATTTGACTTCATTTAGATAGAAATGTCAGCAATAGAAGAGTGTGAGGTGAGGTTGAACCTTCTGGGTGGTTTAGATGATTCTTGGTTGTGTATTTGTATACTAAGCTGAGCAAAGAACCTACTGAGCTTTTGAAGAATATGCCATAATGAAGACATGTAAATGTATGTGAACATATGAGGGCACTTAATTTTATAAAAAGTCACCCAAGTGACAATAACAAGGAAGTTATAATTTTAAAAAGTCACAGGATTTGACATTTTCTACTAGCTGTTGATCATATTGGTCAGAAACAGTTTCAATAATGTACATAACTAAGAGTTTAAATAAAACTTAAATAGCTACCACAACATGTAAAATTTTTCTTGTTGGGACCAGCACATGGGATAGCAGGATAAGCTCTGCCTGCAGCAATGGCATACCAGATCCCAATCCAGATCCTTGCTTATGGCCTGGGAAAGAAGTGGTAGATAGTCCAAGGTCTTTGGCTCCTGCACCCAAATGGGAGACCTGGAGAGGACTCCTGGTTCCTGGCTTTGGATCAGCTAAACTCTGACCACAGAGACCATTTGGGGAGTGAATATATGCTTTCTACTTACAAATTAGCCCAACTCCCTGACACACACAACCCCAAACAAGCCCAATACTTCCTTCTACTTACCCAGGATAAAACCAGATACAAAATAATCCTATCTTAGTCCCCACAGTACATGACTTTCCCCAGTGCCGTAAATGAATATGCCTGAGAATCTGATAGTTGGTATGTTTCTGGTGGCCTTTGACTAATGGGATTTAGCATTACATCTTGATATGCAAATATATATATATATATATATGCTTGAAACTGCCTGCAATGACCAGCATACAGCTGCAATAGAGGTACCAGCAGAGTGAATAATGCATTAATTCAGTGAACATAACTTGGCAAGTATTCATATGTAGTAACACAAACAAAACACCTAAACAAAATGAATAAGGAGCAATAATTTTCTGGGAAACATATTGTGATGTAACTGGGATTGACTTACACCCTATGATTTGAATGACACAGCAGAGGGAATGAATCCTGTATTAGCTTTGAATTTTGGGAAAGTCAACCACTTTTCCAGGAATCATCAACCACCCTTCTAATGCTTGTAAAATCTTTGGTTAGTACAACCCATTATCAAGCTCCTTCCCTTTTGTGGTTTAGAGAGGGCCGATCCTGACATACTGGAGCTTCCAGTAAAAGTTTGTTCATTTGTCAGTCTGGTCTGTTAAAAAAATGCCTCTTTTAAGCCTTATGTTTCTATGGCAACATTAGCGATTGGAGCATGCAGCGAAGAAATGAGTCTTTGTTTGCTGCTTGCAAGGTCTTTCAGTTAAATCCTGGATTCCTCACTAGTGAGGGGGCAACCCAACACTCCATCAAGTGTTCTGAGGGCGCAGGCCCCCTTTCACTCCTTTCCCATACTGTTCCCATCAAATTGATTTGTCACACTGACGCTTGCTGTATAGTTACCCTAGTCTGAAATACTCATCACACTGCCATACTTCTTTGAAATACCCCCAGTGCTAGATGAAACAGGTGTTTCATGAGGAAGCGGATATTTGAACCCATGTTCTCTTTCATGCTGTCCAATCTAGGTTGCTTGCTACAACTACCAAGGATGGCTCAGGTATTATGGAAAAATAGACCTAAGCAATGCAAATTTAATGTCAGTTAGTAGTATGTTCCATCAACCCATTTATATTACCCAACTCTGTTGATATCAGTTTTTTAATTCTTGGGTCAATTGTATTGGTTCTTTAAGAGAACCTCAGGAATAGAAAAGGACCTGTTTATAGGAAAACACAATATGCTGCTTCAAGAGGTTAAGAAAATTGAAAGTGCTACAGGAACGAGGTTGTCTAATCAAACGCATACACAGCCCAGATTCTGTTCATGAGTTCACTGATGCTTACGGTCAAGATTTTCAAAGCATTTCCGTTTTCCCGCAGAAATTCAATCTGCATCTCACTGGTGATCAGTAAAATAATGCCCAGTAAGTGAAGGGATTTCAATGATTTTACATTTGGATGGGTTCGGAATTAATGTTTATCTTGGTAATTCCCTGTCAAGATGAAATATGTAAGTATCAGGAAGTGAAGCTGAGAAAGATACGCATGCAGAATACTGACAGTTGAAAGCTGAATGGAGAAGGGGCGAGCTTCTCCAGGAAATACATTTATTTAGATTCCTTTCGTCCAATTCTAATGAGAATTGTGATGTACAGTTCTCTGAAGTCAGTATCACTTTGGCCCTGATTGCAATGGAGAACGGGGTAGCAGAGAAAATGGAAGAAGCAGGGCTGGTTTGCAGAACTGGTGATCCTCAGGTGAAATACAAGGTCCATGTAATTCATGTTTTGACATGAACAAGACCCAGATTCACATATTCTTGTGATAGTAAAGTAAGCACAACCTTATGTCTCAAGGCACACAGGAGCAGGTCATTTAGGTAGTGCAGTCTTAAGCAATCTTAGGAGACAAGTTGAAGCTACAATAGTGAATTAAACAAAGACATCCTGCTGAAATGAGTGTTTTAAATGTGAAAGCTCTGCTTCTGAGAAGGGATTACTATTCATAACGTATAAGAAGCTCAAACAACTCAGTAGCCAGGAAATAGAAAACCAGATTAAAAATGAGCAAAGCTGTCTGGTGCTGTAGTGTATCAGGCTGATCTTCCACCTATGTGCCTTATGTGTGTGTTGGTTCAAGTCCAGCTGCTCCACTTCCTGTCCAGCTCCCTGCTTGTGACCTGGTTAAACACTGGAGGATGGCTCAGGCACTTGGGCCCCTGTCCCCATGTTGGAGACCTGGAGGAAGCTCCAGTGCACCTGTAAAAGCAGCAGATGCTCCAGGTCATTGGACCTGTGCCGTCCAGATGCAGCTCCTGGCACCTGGTTCTGTGCACTGTGATCCTTTGGGGATTGAACCAGTGGATGGAAGACCTCTCTCTGTGTGTCTCATCTTCTCTCTGTAAAATCTGCCTTTTCCAATGAGCAGTTTTTTTTTTCTTTTTAGGAAAAATTCAGATGATTAAGTATCCATTTTGTGGTAAACTGTTGTTCTGTCCTTCAACTGAAATTGCACAGAAAGTAGAAATCTCAGAGCTGCAAGGAGCTAAGCTATTTTTTTTTAAAGGAGATCATCACATCTTTTCTCCTCGTTTCACTGGTAATTGGACCACAGAGCCCTTAGAGGGCTGACAAAGGACAAAAGGGCTTGGTTGCAATCCCTGGCTCCTACGGGCATGTTCACACTGCTAGACTGTACCATCCATTCATCTCAGTTGAGCTTACAGAGCTTTTTGACATTTCACACAGGAACGTCTGCTCACAGCCACATCAGGATCTGCAGGAACAACAGGTTGGAGTGCTGATGGAGTGTGACCGAAGTCACCAGATGAGCAACCAGAGGCGAGAACGGCCCTGCTGATGGATCGAACCTGACAGATACTAACATGTTCTATTTCAGAAGGTTTTGACATAGAAAGACAAAAGAGTTCAGTCTTTCAGGCAGCTGACTTTAGGGTTAAATGGTGATTTTGTTTGTTTGTTTGTGGCAGAATGCTGATCTCAGATTAATATTAAATAACCATTCACTGATAGAATGAAGACAATGATACCTATCTTTTTATTTTTCAAGATTAATTTTACTTTTATTGGAAAGTCAGATATACAAAGAGGAGGAGAGACTGAGAGGAAGATCCGCTGATTCACTCCCCAAGCTGCTGAAATGGCCAGAGCTGCACCGATCTGAAGGCAGGAGCCCAGAGCCTCTTCCAGGTCTCCCATGTGGGTGCAGGTCTCAATACTTTGGGCCATCCTCAACTACCTTCCCGAGCTGCAACAGGGAGCTAATGGGAAGCGGGGCCTCCAGGATGAGAACCGCCGCCCACATGTGATCCTGCGCATGCAAGGCAAGAACCTTAGCTGTCAGGCTACTGCGCCAGGCCCAGGGACGCCTATAAGACCTTCATGAAGATTAAAAATGATAAAATGCTGATAAATGCTTGGAAGACTGCCTGGAAAAAAAAAATATGTGCATCAAGAAAAAAAATGAGTGTCTAACCAAATAGTATTTTATTTTGTTTTGCTTTGTTTTTTTCCCCCTCAATTTTTTCCTGATCACTCTTGAATGCCTTTTTTCAGTTTCAGTGGCTGTGTCTAAATCAACTTTTCATCACGAAAATGAAACAGCAGCTTTACCAAATGCTAGAGAATACTCAGGAGACTATGGATACAAATTAATTTTAGTTTCCTGTAGAAACAGTGATTCTTGATGCTTTCTTTCGTTAGGCAATATGCATGTTTCATTTATTACGTATATTTATTAAAGGCTGCTTAGTTTCTTTGAAGAGTGGTTTCACAGAACCAGAGTGAGAGAGATCTTTCGGCCACTGATTCACTCCCCGCAGATAACGTTGGCCAAGCTGGAGCCAAGGCATGGGTTCTTATTCTGGATCCCCCATTGGGTGGCAGAGGCCACAACACTGATTGTCATCCTCTGCTTTTCCCAGGTTGTTAACAACAGAAACTCAAAGTGGAGTAGCCAGGACTGGGAACTAGCACCCACATGCAGTGCCAGCATCTAAGGCGGTGGCTTCCTGCTCTACCACAACACTGCCTTCTGTATTTCCCCCTTTAAACATCTTTGAAGGAAATATCTGCAGATGCCCAAGTATCTTTTATAACTATCGAGTCTGTCAATTTCATGAGAAAATTATAACTTCAATCTAATTTTGCATATGTATATATTTTTTTTACTGGGAAACAAGTATTTATAATTTCATGTAAAAATAGCCATGGGTGTCACAAGAATTAATTCAAACCTTTGTATGTCCCAATCCTGCACCAAAGTGCCTGGGTTCAAGCCCCTGCTTCACTTCCAATTCTGTCTTGGAGTTCCAGGATTCTGACATCCACTGGCCCCGCCTTTGCTATTGCAGACACCTGTCAGCTGAACGAGTGCATGAAACCGCTGTGCCCATTTCTGACTGTGTAGCTCTGTCTTTCAAGTACGAAAAATGTAAGACACATCGGTTTAAAAATTAAATAATTATCTTTAACCAATTAACAAAAGCAGAATTGTTAAGAACATATGTATTTTATACGCACTTGCTTTGTATAGAAGGACTCTTCTGTCTTAGTGACTGATTTCGCTTTTCCATGTTTCGTTTACAGTTGCTTTGGCTTGGAAAAATGTCACCTACTTTTTAAAAAAGATTGAAACATGCCGTATGTAGATGATGCTCTGCTGTGTGTTACACAGAAACTGAAATAGCCACTGTTGTGCATGATAACAACATCTACCCAGAAGTAGTCCAGGAATTTCAGCTGTGAGAAGCTAAACTGCTACTAAGAGTTGTAGCATGAGAGTGTTGAATATTAGCAGAAAACATACTCTGAAGAGCAAAATTTGAAGTGTAGTGAGCTTATTTTAAATCCTTTCGAGTGGATTTGCTTACTGACATGGAAAGGAACTTCGCTCTAAGATATTTCCAGTTTCTGAACTTGTCGTGTAAAATCGACTCTTCTACATGATGGTTATGGTGCATCCCAACGCAGTGGAGTCTTTCAAAATGATCATTTTGGTGTGATGAAACGGACCTTACTTCAAGTTCAAACACACAAGCTGCCTTGGAGATGCAAAGCTACACATTAATTCTTCAACAGAATTTAACACTTCTAATTAAAAATAATGTATTCCTTTTTATTTATTTATTTTTATTGGAAAGACAGATATACAGAGAGGAGGATCTTCTGTTCAATGGTTCACTCCCTAAGCGGCTGCAATGACTGGAGCTGAGCTAATCTGAAGCCAAGAGCCCAGAGCCTCTTTAAAATCCCTGTAAAAGTTTAATCACCCCTCAGAGACATGGCTTTCTTTTTTGCTTGCTTTCTTTTTCTTTCTTTCTTTCTTTCTTTCTTTCTTTCTTTCTTTCTTTCTTTCTTTCTTTCTTTCTTTCTTTCTTTCTTTCTTTCTTTCTCTCTCTCTCTTTCTTTCTTTCTTTCCTCCTTTCTTTCTTTCTTTCTTTCTTTCTTTCTCTCTCTCTCTTTCTTTCTTTCTTTCTTTCTTTCTTTCTTTCTTTCCTTCCTTCCTTCTTCTTTGACAACCAACTGAACTTTTTTACAATTCCCTTATCTAAACAGTTTTTGAGGTCCCTTTGCCTATGCGGAAAAATGACATAACCTACTGTGACTGACTGTTGAAGCAATATGAAACATGCCTGGGAAGTCAGCAGCTGTGGGAGTCAGCTGGAAGTCAGCTCTGTACTGGAAGTCATGGTTACAGATTCCTCTTCCGGCTCTGATAGTAACGCTTATGTAGTAGGCAAACTGGACCCATTGGCTACTATGGATGATGATTTCTTTCCAATATATTCTACACAGTTGCTGTGATTAGGGCATTTTAAAACTCTAAAGTAGAACTTTGTTCAATCATAAGAACTCTTCAGATATATAGCAATGTTATCGTAGCTGTCTGTTTTATTGAGCATTGTTAAAGACAGAGGAAACCAAAAATACCACAACACATGACCAATAAAATGAAACTTCTTCCTTGGGGAACACTGAGAAGAAAATCCAGTTATTACACATGTGTACTAAGAGATACCCTCAACTCTCTTAGGATTCAAATTAAAGTAATGGTGGAGGATTTGGGCCATTTTTGAACTTAAGTTTTCTTTTTGCTTCTGATAAATGAAAATCCTTTCTTGTAAGCTAATAGTTGAAAAATGTTGTAGATGAAGACTTTGCTTCCTTGATAACAAAGTCTTTCAACGATCAAACAAAAAGAAAATTCTCC
>NW_024465457.1:0-9858 GCF_017591425.1 Ochotona curzoniae
TGTCATGATCATCCGATGAATGCTATAGCCCATAAAAGAGATGCCCACAGTTTGCCTAGAGAGCCCACCTCCCACTCCCAGATCTTGTACTTTCTGGGTGATTCTGCAATCTAGCTAGACAGGACTTAAACCTGTTCATACGCAGACCTGGCTAGCCTGGTCTGCCCTAGGTCACAGTTCTCATGTGCTCAAATATATGCAGCAAATAATAGAAAACTGCCCTATTTTAAGAAAGACAGGAGAAAAAAAAAATGGAAGTACACAGAACTCTGAGTAACATGATCAGAAAAGATCTTCACTATGACCCAATATAGTAAACTTTAAGCAGTAAAGTATAAAGGCAAGAATTTGAAATGTGCAGAAGAAACTCTCTATATACATACTATGCAATGCTATTCAGCCTTTAAAAAAAAACAATAAAATTCTAACTTGCACATAATGGATAAAATTGGAAACCATTGTACTTAGTGAAATAAACCAGCGTAAAAGGAGACAAATATCATGTGTTTTCTCTGACATGTGGCAGCTAATACAGAAAAAAAAAACGTATAGGAATGATATGGAAATTTTGTGATATGACTGGATTTTAGGGCTTGTTTACATTTCTGTAGAAGCGTGGTCGTCTTCCTTTCTGCTTGTCAATTACTATGGATAGCTGTGGGTTAAGCCTATGGCTATAGAGTGAATTAAAATCTGTCTTTGCGCAAACTTATAAAGAGGGGAGAATTATGGAAGACTGGGGCATGGAGGGGGAGAGGAACAGATGTCTTCTTGGAGCTATGGAATGCATGAAATCCTTTCTCTTTATATTAATAATTTCAACATTAGAACAAGAAGTGAAGTACCCAGGACAGAAAATGAGCACAAACTCTTTCTTTTGCTTTGCTTATTGACTAGTGTTAACATAAGCATGATTAGCTCAAAGCAGAGTTGAGCAGTGTTGTATTGTGTTGTATTGATGAATGGGTATCTTCTAACTTTATCTTTTGCTGCACAGCGTTATTTCTTGACTTTTACATGTGCGCAGGCCCACAGTGTCTAAATAATTGTATATAAATCAAAGCAGAGCCACGGTGATGGAATGTTTAATACACTGACATTTAAAGTATTAGTAACTGACATTTGAAATGAGATTCTTTTCAAGATTTCTATGGAACCATCAGCAGAATAAACGTCATCTACGTAATGTGGCTGCTCATCCCTCAGAAATAGTGTGGCAAAACTCAATAATTCGTAGGACATCAGCCTTGCAAGTCACTTGCAATGCATTTGCGAGTGGCAGTTGGGACCCGGTGTGATAGCCCTAGTGGGTAAGTCGTTGCCATGCATCTGCCAGGATCCCATAAAGATACTGGTTCTAATCTCAGCTGCTCCACTTCCCTTCCAGCTCCCACTTGTGGTCTGGGAAAACAGTCGAGGACGGCCCAAAACCCTGGAATCCTACACCCATGTGGAAGACCTGGAAGAGGCTCCTGGCTCCTGGCTTCAGGTTGGCTCAGCTCCAGCCATTGCAGCTACTTGAGGAGTGAACCAGCAGACAGAAGATCTCTCTCTTTGTATGTCCTAGTCTCTGTAAATCTGTCTTTTCAATAAAAACATAAATAACGCTTAAATTAAAAAAAAGAATGGCAATTGAAATATATCAGGAAGAAAATAGAACTTAAGGAGGTATGTGTGTGCGATTAAACTCCCAATTGCCTGGCTTCTTTCTTCACTGAACCCTTAATGAAATAAAAAGATGCTTTTGAAAATACTGCAAAGGGTCCATCTCCAAGTTATGTCAGCTCTGAAACAAACCAAGTTATTGTTCTTCGTTACTCGCTTGGGATGAAAGTAAAACTTGCCATAGCTCCTTCCAAAGTTAAAACCATTGAGAAAAGAATGCTGTATCTTTTTCTATCTCTTTTTTCTTAAGTTTGCTACTAGTTTTTTACCCCAGCAAGCCTGGTTTCGAGAAGTCTAACATTTAGAGAATCTTAGAACATAAAGAGAGGATATTGGAAGTGCTACCACGCCTCAGCCTGAGGCACCACAATGCCAGATTGGTACTGCTTATTGTCCCTGCTGTCCCATTTACAATCCTGAGTCCTGCCTAAGGACTGGAAAAGGGGCAGAGGAAGACTCAAGCTCCTGGGAACATGAACCCACTTGAAAGACTCAGAAGCGCTGCCTGGTTGCTGGCTTTGGGCTGGCCCATCTCCTGCCATTGTGGCTGTTTTAGGGGTGAACCACTATAGGGAAGAGCTTTCTTTTCTCTGTGTGTTTCTGCATTTCAAATACAAAAATAATAAACTTTACTTTGAAAAGGAAGAGAGAGTGTTTGTCACAATGCACACTCAGTTTCTGAAAACCTTCATAGCACGTTATGGATTCTGATGGCAAAGTTCAAACTATTAGTTGAATACAGAAGTTACCGAGTCAGTGGAAATTGTCAACATGAATGCAAGAATTGGCTTCCGATTCCAAATCCAAGCATTTCAGCTGGGGATGGCAAGAAGATGAGCCATTTTCACATGACTCAGAAGCTTCTCAGAAACAAGCCCCTCGCCCCCTCAGAAGACGAAGGAGAAAGACACAGGTGCTTTGTCTGCCTTAACTTGGGATTCATTGACGGACAGATCAAATCGTACACAATAAAACGACTTCTAAATCTCTAGTGTTTTTAACACCAAAATCAACATCTCCTACTGTACTTAACTGAGAGGACAGGCGTTGGGGCAATTATTACGTAAGCGCAAGATTTTCAAGTGTCATCTAAAGCTTTCAGGGAAATGTACTGCGATGCAATAGATGAACTGAGATGTTCACATCCCATATGGGAATGCTTGGTTTGGACTCCAGCAGCACAGAATTTCTCTCTAATGTGTCTGAGAAGCAGCAGTAGATGGACAGTAGATGGTTTGCAGCCAGCCACCTGGAATACCAACAGCAGGAAGAACTCTCTCTCTCTCTCTCTCTCTCTCTCTCTCTTTCCCTCTTTCCTTTTTTCTCTGTTGCTCTACCATTCAAATAAATAACTAAAAGCAAACCTCAGAGAACTTTTTCTTGAAGAGTGCTTTCGATGTCTTTGCACAGTTGTGTTCATTTTGCAAACTATTGCTCTGTATGTTTTCATGCACATGAGATGCCTACTTGCTCGACTCATTTGTTACAATCTTAGGTCACTTCTCATATCATTATATCCATAAGGAACGCATTTTTTAATAGCTACTAAGGGAACTGGGATTAGAGTTTTAGTGTCAAGATTCTAAAAACTCCCCCGTTCCTATAATGTCACCACATCCGCTTCCTCCAAAGTCGCTTCTTTTTCTCCATCTGGGAATTTTTCTTGCCTCATCCATGTTTAAATCCTGATCGGATCATTCCCAGCACACAGATATACCTTAACATTATCCATGAAAATAATGTTTTGTATTAGAATAACTACTGAACAACCATCACTAAACAATCTCGTCATCTCATTGTTGTCATCTCTTCTTCCTCATTGATTCACACGGAAGAAGTTTTTGTTTCATTTTTGGATGCTAACGATGTTGAGAAAGACTTCTAGGCTGAAGGAAATTCTCTTTTTCTTCAGACCTCCAATAGACTTGACAAGTTGCGAAACAATTTTGTGCTTAAAATTGAAATCCGTTAGCTGACTACCCGCTATTTCTCCTGTCTTTTCTCTGAAAGAACAATGAGGATGAGCTTCCAAGAGTATTAACGCATTGCATCACTTTGACACTAGAATTTATGTAACACGTTATTTCGCTTTTGGAAATTAGACATGGGCGTATATTTTTGTGACTTTCAGCAAAATCAACAGTAAGGGGAACTAAAAAACGGGTTATAAAACAATACAATTTAGCAGGGAAAAAATGGCAGTATAAGGTGGAGTTTATAAAGCTTCTTTAAAAAAAAATGTATCTATTTTGTTCCCAGCATGGTTGCCTAGAGGTTAAAGTCATAGCCTGCACACAGGGGGTTCCCATATGGGCACAGGTATTAATCCTGGTGGCCACATTTACCATCCAGCTCCCTGCTTGTGGCCTGGGAAAGCAGTCGAGGACGGCCCAAAGCCTTGGGACCCTGCACCCATGTGGGAGACCCAGAAGAGGCTCTGGGCTCCTGGCTTCAGATCAGCCCAGCTCCTGCAATGCCATAGAGGCAATTCATAATAAAAAACATAACCCAAAACCAGAACTGAGATTGAACCAGTAATTAACAAACACCCAACAAAGAAAAGCATTGAACCAAATGGCTTCAATGCTGAATTCTGCTCAATTTTGCAAAAACAACTTAATCCAATGCTCCATACGATACTTAGAACAATGGAAAGCGAGGCGGTCCTTCCAAACGCTATGAAGCCAACATCACCAAAGCGAATAGAGACACAACAAAGAAAGACAATGACAGACCTATATCTGAGGCTATATCCTGAGGCTCTAGGGGAGTGGTTCTTGTCTAGACAGCTTCCAGAGAGGGCTTTCAGGGCATGGTAACTTACCACCTGCAGCACTGACATATCATGCGGGTGCCAGTTGGTGTCCCAGATGCTCCACTTCCAACCCAGCTATCAGTTGGCCCAAATGCCTGGCACCTGCCCCCATGTGGGAGACTCAGAAGCTTCTAGCTCCTGATTCAGCCTGATGTAAAATGGGCCACTGGGGAATGCTCTGTCTCTCCTTCTCTCTTTCTCTGACATTCAAACAATAAGAGTTGTTGAATCCCTCCACAGCGTCTCTGCTGTAACCTTCTCTTCTGCCTCCCTCTTTCATATTTAAGGACCTAACACTCATAGTAGTCTAAAATGGATAATGCATGGCAATCTCATTATTGCAAATCTACCATATTAGCAACTTTGATTCCAAAATAAATATCCCTCTGCAAGCAATGTAATGGGGCCACAACCTCTCTGGATAAGGATATGCAAATATTTTGGATGAAAGGGCATTATGCTGCCCAAAAATGCAAGAAAAAAAAAAAAGACAGAGTTGCCCTTTGTTTCAACCTGAAAAACCCTAAACAATTCCTGTTAGCCTGGCAAGGGCCACCGTCCATTCTTGTGGTAAGGATGGGATGGAGGGACCAGCCGTGTATCATAGTCTACTGCCAAATAAAACCACATAGATGGAGTGAGAAGAGAAGCTGTTCATTGAAAGAAGAGGAGGCTTTTCTCAGATGCAGGGGGTCTGCTGGTCCAGCTGTCTTGTGCTATTTCACTCTGACTTCTCACTTCCTCTTTGGCACCTGATGTCACAATACACCCCCTTCATACCCGCTGTCCCTTTCATCCTCTTTCATTTTCTTATGTACCTTCATATATTTTCTTAGGCAAGGCATGCTTCCCATTCACTCTATAGAAGTCCTCCTTCCTTCTGGTGGGCCACAGGAGTGAATTCTTCCAGGAGAGAGGTGGATTTGCGGAGCTGCCCACGTCTCTAATGTTTTACTAGCGCATTTGAGGTTTAACCAGAAGTGAGAGCCAACGGTACCCTTTCGCATCTTTTAAAATGTTCCAGAGGCCCTTAGAATCCTGGACTTCCATCCGCTCTCTTCTCAAGTTGTTCTCTGGCTTAAAAATTATTGCAAAGGTTTTCCGAAAGGCCAGGATATTTGGACTCGCCGCAGAGAGATTCATAAATGCCAACTTTGATTTCTACTCTAAACCTCTTTTCCTGCAGCACTAACTATAATGACAGGGCCACACAACCAGGCTATAAAACTTGACTCTTCAGAAGGAATCTTCAACCTCCTAGGAAAAAAAAAAACTACTATGAAAGTTTTCGATCAGTTGAAAATTACATGTAATTATTGAGAAATATTTTCTAAAATAAATAACTTTCGACGTAGAAACATAAAACTGAATGCCTTGGCATGTGCTTTGTTCTATGTTTTCTTTGCGTCACTGCTCGCCTCTCACATACTTACCAACATTTTTTTATTGCACTACAAGGAGTCTAAGACCAACATTTTATTCGGCTCCCAGGAGAAAGCTTGATCTCCGAAGCCAGCATTGTGGTGGAAGGGATTCTTTGCAATGCCCACATCTCATGCTGGTTTGCTGGTTCAAGTCCCTGCTGCTCCGGTTTCAATCATGCTCCCTGCGGATATGTACAGAGTGGAACAAGCAAAACAGGGTGCCAAACACAACCAGTAAAACTGACTTGCAGACTAGTGGGCAACACAGCTTGGAAACCAGCCCTCAGGAGCAGAATCTGCTAACCAGAAATGCAATGACTAGAAGCAAAAAAAGAGAGTAGCAATGAATATTATTGATGTTGCCTCCCCCCCCCCCCAAAAAAGGAGCAAAAGCCTTTGTGAAACTCAGAGTCAACACAGGAAGACCTCGAGGAAAATGAGGGCTCGTTTCTTTTCAAACTTGTTAGAAAGTTTCTTATCAACAAAGGAGAAGCATATATGGGAGTTCAAGGAATATGGGACACAGGAAATAGCAACCCTGAAACAAAATCAGACCCAGTTATTAGACAGAAAGGCCACAATGGAGCAAATTCAATGAAAAGCCTCTATAACAGAAGGTGTGACACAAGAAAAGAATCTCAGAACTGGAAGACACTTTCTTCCACAACAGGGAAAAGAAGACAAAAAGCTGGTGGTGGAACTGAGGCAAGCCAAAAAGTATTCAAGAATTAAGACACTCATAAAAGGCCAAATATAAGAGTTATGAAAGTTTCGGAAGGCACGGGGAGAAAATGACTTTTAAAATGCATTCACTGAAACAATAAAGGGAGTGTTTTTTTTCCTAATTTGGAGAAAGAATTTGGAAGCAACATACAGGAGGGGTACAAAACTCCCAATAAGGGTTGATCAAAAGTGTTCTTTGCCATGGCAAATGATAATCAAGCTCTCTTTAGTTGAACATAAAGAACAGATCCTTAAATATGCAGGTGAAAAAAAAATCAACTAACATATAGAAGAAACACAATTAGACTCATTGCTGACTTCTCAGAGGAAACTCTACAGGCCAGAAGGGAATGGAGTGACATATTCCAGATTCTAAAAACAAAAGAATTGTCAGCCCAGAATAACCTACCCGGCAAATCTTTCCTTTGTTTTTGATGTAGTCATTTGGGGTTCACATTAATACCTAACTCCCTCATCTGGGCTTCAATTCGTGGACTGGGAAAGGGGGCCAGGGCAAGCTCTGAGCCTACTGTGCCTCTCTCCCTTTCTGCCCGAGCCTCTTAGGGGCTGCCCCCTGGCCAAAGCTGGCTTCAGGGACGCAGTGTCTGTGGGCTCTGCCCTCTCGATCCCCGGGGCTGTCAGGTCCCCTCGCATCTCTTCACCTGACCCTGGACGCCTTCCCTTCCTCCCCCGACTCTGTACCCTCCCAAGCTCTTTCCTTTCCAAAGAAAACCAGCTGTTTGCCCTGGTAGCCCCTACTGCCTGGCCAAAAGAGTTGTGAAGGGGGTGTCAGACTGCCCTGGCCTCCACCTCAGCAAGCATCCTGTCGGGGTGACACAGCTGGACCCCTCCCTGATCCAGATGCTTTCTGTGAGTCCACTCCATCCAGCAGTCCTCCACTCCTTGGCTCTGCATGTCCGCTCTCTCTCCCAGGCTGCGTTCGAGTGCAATCCAACCTCCTTCCCTCTTGGCAATTTCCCCTTGACTCGGGTCCCTGTCCCTGTCATTCGACCTGGAATGAGATGGTCCTTGCTTCGCCTTAACAAGTGCTGCTGAATAATGATAATAACCAATAAAATACTGATAATTTCTAAAATGTCCAC
This sequence comes from Ochotona curzoniae, assembly GCF_017591425.1. Taxonomy (NCBI): domain Eukaryota; kingdom Metazoa; phylum Chordata; class Mammalia; order Lagomorpha; family Ochotonidae; genus Ochotona; species Ochotona curzoniae. Next base: position 7,731 of record NW_024465457.1, read on the forward strand.
TAATAAGGTTTTTTTTTTTTTACTTGTAGATATGTGTAACCTATCTCTTTTGGGAAACCTCAAAGCCTACAATTCGCATCTAACACACTTACGGAAGAGGATTCAGCAAACAGGAGAAAGACGTTTAGGTGCAGACGCGTTTGGAATCCCTGACTATTTCAGAAAATGAGTAAGCGAGGAGACATCGCAGCACACGTTTCTCTTCCCAAATAAAAAGAGGACTTCCAGTGGAACTGCTGAGTACACCTTAACAGCAAAGATTCTAGATTTTCTACCTTTGTCTATAGCTGCAATGCTAAGACGCACTCAACTGAGTGTTAAAATTGTCACTGTTAATAATAAAAGACTAGGGTCCTGTCATATTGCTGGGGGCGGGTGGGGAGGCGTGAGGAGAACATGGGAGGGACAAAGGGGAGGAAAACGGGGTGCCCATTACCTGGAAATTGTATCCTGGAAAAGAAACATCCAAAATGTAACAAATACATGGAATTGAATGCAGAAAAATGGAAGGAAAAACTAAAGCGGTACTTTGGCGCCATCTGCCGTTGCATCGTAGTATTACACCCATTTTCAGAAAAACCAGACGAGAAAAACACCAGATTTACTGTTTCATGCAAAGTTTAAAAGCTACATAGTCTCTTCAGGCACTGGCGCTGTTCATTTTCTTGTCCAGAGAACATCTTTCACTGTCATCGCTCAACCGTTATATCCTGTGTCTTTGTCTTCTTTCTTTTAATTTTATAGGAAAATTCTACAGAGAAGCAATCCTTGGCTTGTCATCTGTTGACAGAAGGAATTGAGAATTGGCGTTTTTTCGCAAGAGTCATGAAGTTAACACGAACACTGCACATGCAGAACAGAATGCAAATATCACAAATACTTTGTATGTAGAAAATATATGTACATAAAGAAGAGGGCCCGGTGCGACAGCATAGTGGTTAAGGTCCTCGCCTTGATGGGCTGGGATCCCATATGGTCGCTGGTTCTAATCCTGGCAGCTCCGCTTCCCTTCCAGCTCCCTGCTTGTGGCCTGGGAAAGCAGTGGAGGACGGTCCAAAGCCTTGGGACCCTGCACCCGCGTGGGAGACCCAGAGGAGGTTGCTGTCTCCTGGCTTCCGATCGGCACAGCACCGGCCATTGTGGCCACTTGGGGAGTGAATCATCGGATGAAAGATCTTCCTCTCTGTCTCTCCACTTCTCTGTACATCTGTCTTTCCAATAAAATAAATGAGTATTTAATATATATATGTAAGAAATATGGAAGTGTGAACGTGCATTGAACAGACCCCACCCGCTAAACATCACAGGCCAGCAAGACAACGCACTGTGGGGCGGCAGGTGTTTTGTTGCTCACGACGGGGCTGACTGAGAGCGCTGACATGGTTCCAGCCCAGCCTCACCAAGATAGCATCATGCGGCTGAGACTGTATCATCTATCCATCATTGTAAAGAAAAAAAATCCCGTTGAATGAGCAAAGCCAACTCTCATGAAAAGCCAAAACTAGAGAGAGAAAGAGAGAGGGTGCATTGGGCTGTATTGGTTTCGTGACTGCTCACAGCAGGGACTCCATCCACAGTGCATGTGAAAAGTGAAAAATGAATGAACCACAGCCCGGGGTTGTGAGAGGAATGGCTACGGTGAACACAGAAGCCTGCCGGTGCTCAAAACACACGCTGACATCATTCATATAAAATGGAAGGGGAAAAAGAATGGGAAGCATTCAATAAGGCGTCATTCTAGAATGCACAAGTCCTTAATGCTAGTAAATTTAGTGAGCAAATACGATATATATCTTTTGCTAAACTGTACTTCTGGCATATTTAGCAGAGCAGTGTTTAACCCTGCATGGTTACCTCTTGTTTCCTCAACCCCCTTAATCGCAGGGATTGCTTCAACCTCCGTGTCTGCCACCCAGCATGTCTCTGAACACACTTAGGCTTTTGCTTTTATTCAAGTCTCTTCCACTTGCTCGGAAGTCTTGCTAGTGCGAAGACAAGCAACTTTCTATCTGATTCTTTTTGGGGAGTGGTTACGAATTCTCAGAGCTTTGGGGGGCTGCCTCAGTCGCTCATCTGGCTAACCGTCCACCTTCAAGCACCAACAGCCCATACGGGTGCTGGTTCACGT
>NW_024465458.1:0-5568 GCF_017591425.1 Ochotona curzoniae
CAAGTATCCCACACGGGTGCAGGGTCCCAAAGCATTGGGCAGTCCTTGACTGCTTTCCCAGGCCACGGGCAGGGAGCTGGATGGCAAGTGGAGCTGCCGGGATTAGAACTGGTGCCCATATGGGATCCCGGTGAGTTCAAGGCAAGGACTTTAGCCGCTAGGCCATGGCACCGGGCCTATTATCTTGTTTTGTTTAATCTGCTTTTGCTGTCATAATCAGAGACTTGGCCTGACCTGAAGCCAAGGCAGTTTCTTGCTACTTTCTTTTTTCTTTTTAATTTTGGATTTTATCATACAATTTTGAATAGTCTAGGATTTAGTCTAGGATCTATTCCTCCCAATATCCACCCCCAATTGATTTTTCCATATTGTCACAACAGTACTTTTCTTCATAAGGAGTTACAATTCCATCAGTCTGCTTTTCCGTCTCTCCTCTCTGTAAATCTGATCTGATTTTCCAATAAAAGAAGTAAATCTTTTTTTTTTAAAGATTTATTTTTATTATTTTTTTCATTGGAAAGGCGGATATACAGAGAGGAGAGACAGAGAGGAAGATCTTCCATCCGATGATTCACTCCCCAAGTGAGCGCAAACGGGCCGATACTATGCCGATCCGAAGCCAGAAGCCTCTCCCGGGTCTCCCACTCGGGTGCAGGGTCCCAAAGCCTTGGGCCGTCCTCAACTGCTTTCCCGGGCCACAGGCAGGGAGCTGGATGAGAAGTGGGGCTGCCGGGATTAGAACCGGCGCCCATATGGGATCCCGGGCATGCAAGGCGAGGACTTAACCACTTGCGCCACCGCACCGGGCCCAAAAGAAGTAAATCTTAAAAAAAAATGTTTAAACAAAGTCTCCGGTGAGATTTTGTGATAGGCGGGATTTGACCTGCTTAAGGAGGCCCTGGTCGTCTGCTCTGAGGGAGCAGGCCTTTGACATCCCTGAAAGGATGAGACTCCAGCCCCAGGGCTGACCGTGTCCTGCTTTCCCAGCATGCAGAGCTGGAAACGGGCCCCTGCGGCCCCGTGCAGTGAGGGTGATGCTTGACAAGACTTATTCATGCCCCAGGGAGGAGGTTCATGGTTGAAGGAGACGGGATCAGATCAGCTTTTCTGGAAAACTCCCTCTGTCTGTCGTGTGCAACATAGATGGGAGTGGGGGTGAAGGCGTCCAGCATGGAGGTGAGGACGCCCCCTGTGACGTCCTCAGCCCGTGTCCGAGTGCCTGAGTTTTCGTCCCGAATTTGCTTCCACCGACAGCTTTGCAGCAGTGGCACGCCTTGGAAAGGAGCAAGCGGTGGCTGAGTCCTTTGACCCTGCCACCCATGTGGAGAGCCAGGCTGAGTTTCAGATACCTGGGTTAGATCTGATGAGCGCTGGCTCTTGCAGGCACATGGGCAGTGAAACAGTAGGTGGGAACAGCTGTGTCTCGTGTCTCTGCTTCTCAAATAAGAAAAGGAATGGAGTTAGCGATGGAGAGGGACCAGCATGGGGCTGGGTCGGGGAACTGTGCAAGCGGAAGTGATCAGGGACCATGGAAAGCCTGCCTGCCAGCCAGGAGACTGTGGGGCTTTCTGAGGCTGCCACTCGGATCCTCTTCACCCTGCCTTCCTGGTTCTGCTGGCTGAGCTTTTTACTCGGGAAGAGATGGCCCTCGTAGCCCAGCACGGTCACTTACATGCTGTGAGTGCCACCATCATACACATACGATTTTCTGCCTGTCCTTCGTTACTCTCCGTTGGGACACGCTCATGCAGCGAAGGCCGGGTTAGCAGCAGGTACCTTCCTGTACACCTGGGAGCTACTGAGGTGCTGAGCACAGCCTCCAGCTGTGATGCTGGGAAGTCGTTTCAGCCTCAGGCTGCATGGCCATCCTGCTGCCACAAAGGCTAAAGGCTAAAGCCAGTTAGGGTGAGAAGACCAGAAAGTACTGGAAACAGCAGGGCTTAGTTTTAGTCGTTTTGTGGACCACTGGAGAGCAAGTGTAGAATCAGAAGAGTCGTGTAGAGGCAGAAAAGGAGGTTTTCAGCTGCGCCTCCTGTAATGACAGAGTAAGAAGAGAGAGGCAAGCGCAAGTCTGTAGTGTGTACCTCGCACATGCGGTGATGATCACCGGGAAGGAATAGGATGTGTCATCACATTTCCACCCTGGGAATGATGAGAAACTCTCCGAGAGGAGGCCGAGGCCTTGGCCTGCGGTACGTGTTCACTTACAGGTGGAAGTGGGGGGCTGGAGGTGACAGGGCAGCCAGGAGAATCTGATGCATCAGCTTGGTTAGATTCCTGGGTTGGGGTGCTCACCGCCTCCGTGGGCCAGGGTCTGTGGGGAGTTCACGGCCTCACAGAGGTTGCTTTGTTTTCCAAGTCCTCCTGGAACTGCTTCTCAGAGCCATCCTTCTCCCTGAATGCCATCAGGCACCACATCGAATGCTGTGGGGAGGAAAAGCTTTAGGTGGAAGTGGCCTGCGGGCCAGGCCCTGGGGAGTCAGTGTCCTGACAGTCTGGTGCACACCAGAGAACAGTGAGGGGCTGGCACCAGGGCACAGTAGGGTAAGCCTCTGCCTGCCGTGCTGGCATGCTGATTTTAGTCCTGAAGGCTCCACTTCCAGTCCACCTCCCTGCTCCTGTGTCTGCGAAAGCAGCAGAACGTGGCTTAAGTCCTTGGGTCCCTTATACCTATGAGGTAGACCTGGAAGAAGCTCCAGGCTGCTGTCTACAAACTGGCCCAGTTTCGGCTTTTGTGGACATTTGGAAAGTGAATCAAAGGATGGAATATTCTCTCCCTCTTTCTCCCTACCCCTCCCTCCCCTTATCTCCTCCTCTATTGCTTTGCTTTTTCAAGTAATAATAAACAGATTTATTTAAAAATTAATTGTAAAGAGAACAATGAAAGACACAAACTGTGAATGTATAATCTACCAGCTCAACAAAAGATGATTTGAGATGTTTTTTAGAACCAAAATATCTACTTAAACTCCAAGCTTTTATGTAGTTCTGAAATGCAGCATGTGGCAGAACCTTTAAGTGATTTTCCCAGAGTAGTAGAGGCAAATTGCTATTTCTTAGAGGGCTCACCCTAAATCTAATTCATTTTATCTTTTGAAATAAAACAGAAAGCAGTGTGATTTCTAAGCTAGTGGTGAGAAAAGCCTTGCTTAGAAAACCTAACAGCATACTATTTTCACTGAACATTTTCTGTGTGTGGAATGGGTGGGACCCACCCCAAAACCTTAAACCCGCTTTCTGGCGACTTTTAAGAAAATGCACCAGGGGTTGTCATGCAAAGAGAATGATTTGTAGCAAATGAGGAGACCCTGGATCCAGGAGCCAGAGAGACACGCAGCTTTTATTTTAGGGTGTAAGGAATGTGTCAGGGGGCAGGTCCTTGTCCTTGCTTGTAGGGGTGTGCGCCGGTACACACAGGCGCAGGTCACAGGTCGTGGTGGCAAGGCTGTGCTCCGCGTGCACTGGAGCTCCTGGTGTCAGAGAAGCAGAGGCTGACCTGGCATGCTTTCTGACCCACCTCCAGGCCTTGCTTTACCGTAATCTGGGGTGGCTGTTGGCTGCACCTCTTCCTAGAATGTAACTGAAAACCTGAAAGACAGCTTTGAACAACAGCAGATGCTTTCAGGGTCTTTAAAAACAGAAATGGGGCAGGACTGGTGTGACGGCTCATTGACCAATCCTCCCCTTACTAGTGCCAGGAACCCAGTTTGTGTACCAGCTGTTCCACTTCCCATCCAGCTCCGTTTGTGGCCTGGAAAAAACAGCAGAGGATGGCCCAAAGCCTTGAGACCTTGAACCAGTATGAGAGAACTGGAGGAAGCTCCTGGCTCTTGGCTTTGGATCAGGTCAGCTCTGGCCATTGGAGCTGTTTGGGGAGTGAACCAGCAGATGGAACATCTTTCATTCTGTAAATCTGTAAAGAAGAAAGGAAGGAAGGAATGGTGGGGGTGGGGAATAAAAAGGGGGGGAAAGAAAAGAAAGAGAAAGAAAAAAGAAAAGAAAGGAAATAGAACTGAGTCCCAGGTAAGACCCTTGAGCTGCCCAGGGGGTTAACAAGTGACACTGGTCCCTAAGTACGGGTTGGTTTTCCATCAGTTTTCTGAAACAGAGAAAAGAAATGGTTCCTATTGACTTCGACTTGAAAGAGAGACAAGTGTAGTGTAAAACATGGTGTTGACATTCCTCTGCTGAGTCATTTTAGGTTCTTAACCTGTTGGCAGCTAGCTAGGACCATCTGACCATCATTATGAAGGGATTCTCGGCAGGTGACAGATAACTGGGGGCTGAGAAAATGTAGGCTGCTCCTCTTCAGATCCAGCTCCCTGCTGACATGCCTGGGAAGGCAGAAGAGGGTGGCTGCACCTTCCCCCACATCAGAGAGCCCGAAGAAGCTCCAGGCTTCAGCTTGGCACAGCCCCAGCTGTTGTGGCTGGTTAGGGAGCAAACCAGAGAATGAAAGAATCTCTCTCTTTCCTGGTCTCTGCAAATCAGCCTTTCAAATAAAAAAAAAAAATCTTAAAAAAAATGTTAGCCATTGTGTGCACACCCAGGTACGGGAAGGGAAATTCCTTTTTTTGTCTATCTCGGAGCTCCAAGCTGAGGCCCCATCTGTACTGCAGGGTTAGGGGGGCCTGGCGACCTCCTGAGCGAAAACCCAGGAAAGGAGGGAATTCACTGGATTTCCAGGCCAGATCCATCGTGAGCCAGCAGGGACATGTGGATTTGGCCATCCTCTCCCACTTTCAGCTAAGTGTGACAAAATGAAGAATCTGTCCAACGTTTCCCTGAGCGGGTATTTCGTGAGTGCTGTGTGCCTTGCTACTCCTGTCTATTAATGAATCATTCACATGCTCATGTAACAGTCCCTTTTGAGTTCCTACTTTGTGCCTTGACCAGTGGGAGATCCCAAGTCCCCCGCAGAAGCAGCTCGTTCTGCATGTTGGATGGGCATGGGGGCAGTGCGCAGTCAGGAGAGTGGACGGACAGGACCCTGCCCCACCAGCACAGTCGGTCGTCTTTTGGAATGTTACTCAGCTTGTAAGTCATCTTTTCTTTCCACCAGCAGGCGTCTTGTAGAATACAAGTTGCTGCCAGTTCATGTGGCACCTGTTAAGGAACCTTCCATGGCGTCTTGCCTATGCTGAGGCCCGTGGCCTTTTGCAGGCTCTGCACTGCGCTGGTTTCTAAGTAAACTCAGTGTCCTGTTTGTTTCTGCCTGCTTTCACTTGTCAGCCCCAAGGAGGGCTTTCTGGAGTCAATTTGTGAGTAGGAATTTTAGGAAGTAATTCAGAGGCTGTGTCTTACTTATCATTTGGGGGTGATTTATTGTTTTTGGAGTGCTGTTCTTTTTTTTTTTTAAAGATTTATTTATTTATTGGAAACAGATATACAGAGAAGAGGAGAGACAGAGAGGAAGATCTTCCATCCGATGATTCATTCCCCAAGTGAGGGCAACGGCCGATGCTATGCCTATCCGAAGCCAGGATCCAGGAACTTCTTCCAGGTCTCCCACACGGGTGCAGGGTCCCAAGGCTTTGGGCCATCCTCAACTGCTTTCCCAGGCCACAA
>NW_024465459.1:0-5289 GCF_017591425.1 Ochotona curzoniae
CAGTGGTGGGTCTCAGGACGGGGCGTCTCATGCCTGGATCCCGGACGGCTGCCATGGGCACATGGTGAGCCGTGTCTGGGCGGCCAGTGCGCCATTGGTGCCAGGCTTCGCCTGCTGGTTGCCCCGCTGGGTAGCTCTGGGGATTTGGTTCTTTGAGTCGCTGCTTAATTAGCTCCAGGTTGAACCCATTGTGATTCTCGGACCTGAAACAGGCAGTAACTCTTCCTTTGTAAAATTTGTAATCACTAATAATGCTGGGCACCAAATACCAATCCATGCAGAAGCCTGGGCTTGGGGCTTGTCCTGCAAAAGTAGCTCTAACGGCTGGCTAATGTGTCAACTGGTAGGGAACAGAGTAGATCTGGTACGAATGAGCAAACCTTAGCCCACAAGTAAAACTAGAAACCAGGAGGGAACAAAGGTCATGCCAAGCTAGGCTCTTGTACCTACTGGTCTGCGGGAGCCAGGGACACGAAGCCACAGTGTCTAAGGCAGAGGTCGGGACAGGTGAGGAGCTGTGCCAAGCTGAGTCAGAGCAACCACTGGCATGCGAGTGAGCTATGGCTGGGAACAGACCCGGTTGGGGAGCAAAGGGGACAACCCTAGCTGGGCTGAGGTTCCCACAAAGAGGCGCGTGGCCTGGAAGGGGGGGCTGCGTTCTGATCTGGATACAGTTGCAGTCTCCCTTGGCACAAGTGTGGACTGGGATTGGATGCACCGAACCAGGCTGGACCCCGACTCCCCCTGGTGTTCTGGAGGACCAGGGCAGATGTGTGATAGACTAGGCAAGGTCGCAAACCCCTACTGAGCCATGTGTGAGCCATACGTAGGTATGGACAAACCATGTCTGGGCTGGAACATCCAACAGCAAGAACCAGATTGGGTGGAAGGCCAGTCAGGAAAAGCCACAGTTCCTGCTATGACAGGAGGTGGACTGAGTAGGGTTGGCTCATGGACCCACTGGTAAGCGTGTAACCTGGCATTGGGAGAGGTTCTGATGGAGGAGCCTGGGCAACTCCTCTGGTAGGACACAGACCCGGCAGGTCAGCGCAAAAAACATGACAGGAAACAGCCCAGAAAAGGCCATGGAAAGCTACCCACTGGCATACACTTGGCAGACGTGGGGGCAAGACCAGGCTGAATCTGTCCACGTCATCCACTGGCAAATCCAAGCACCAGTGTGGGTCGACCCAGGTTCGGTCGCGACAAAGACTAGTGCACAATATGGAATGCCGAGGTGAGGTTGCCTGTACCGGAGGGGACCGCAGGGTCCAACCAGCCTGAGAACAAGAAAGGAAGTAGGCAGAGCCAGCAGGTGAATAAGGGAGGGTTCCTTTGCAGGATAGCTACTTCCGCAGGAGAGCATGGGCTGGGATGGGGGCAGACCAGACTAGGCAGTGCTACCACACCTGTGCGCCTCATGTGGACTAGATTAGGGAAAAGCCAGGCTCGGCGGATTATTCCTACTGGTACAAACAGAATTAAAGTGGGCGAGGTTTGTTTGGGCAGCATCAACTGGAATCTGGGAGTGGGAGAGGCCTGGGAGGGTAATAGTGGGCTCATCCCTCTTGGGTTACCACTTCCACGAGAGGACACAAAACTAAGATAGCGGCTGGGGTGGGATGGGGTGTGGGACAGACTGGATTACTGCTACACTTACTGACAAACCAGGGTAGGGGCGGTCCTGGTGGGGGTTATTGTGGGTCGCTCCAACTAGGCTGCAGCTCCCACTGGTTTAGGTGAGGGCCAAGTATGTGCTGGGCAGAACCAGGCTGGACTGCAACACCCATTGGTTCCAGTGGAAGTCGGGAGTGAAAACAGAACCAACCCACAATTACAACCACCAGCTGATTGGAGCGATGGACGGTGCCAGGCCCTGTACTTGTTAGCACATACAAGAAGTTTTTTTGGAGATCTTCCTAATCTAAATGCTGGACTCAGAACCCTAACGAAGAAAAGAGAGAAGACAGAACGGGTCAACCAACCATCTCAGCTATGATGGACTATGTCAATCAGTGGATTTTTCAAAGACCTCATAGTGCTTGGAGTGGCAAGATTGACAGTGATTCATAACTGTTCAATATCAACCACTTGAGCAAGAACCTCAGAGCATGCCCTACACCCGGGACTTGGGGAGGGTGGGAAATTGGGTGGGCCTTCTCCCTTAATACCCCCCTTTTAAACATGAAGGTAACAATATGGAAAACATACTAGTATTATCCACTTTCCTGTAGCCCTTGAACCTTCTTACTCTAACTAAGTATGTAAAGAATGTCAAAATAAATTTTATTAATATAAAAAAAAAAGAAAGTCATAGACAGAAAGTTCTTCCACCCACTGTTTCACTCCCCAAGTGGCAGCAGCAGACAGAGCTGAGCGAACCCGAAGCCAGGAGCCAGGAGTTAGAACCTCTTCCGGATCTCCCACAGGGGTGCAGGGTCCCAAGGCTTTGGGCCATCCTCGACTGCTTTCCCAGGCCACAAGCAGGGAGCTGGATGGGAAGTGGAGCAGCCAGGATTAGAACCGGCGCCCATATGAAATTGCAGTGTGCCCAAGGCAAGGATTTACCTACTAAACTATCACACCGGGGCCAAAGTGCAATAGTTAAAGAGAGAAGTTTCTGGGGTCAAAATCACATCCTTTCCAATCCTGTATGTGCTATTGACCAGGCAGTACTGCAATCCCAGAAAGCTTCAGATTATTCCATCTGTGAGATGGACACAGGAAACTCATACACATTACAGGACTAAATGTGGATGCGTTGAGACAAAACAATAAGAAACAGTAATAATAAAATTTTAAAACTGCACATAAGTGTTAACCAATATTAAGGAAAAAAATTTAAACCCAAAATGCACCATGATTTAAATATAAACATTGAATATGCAGTGTTTAATCAATTTTATTTTAGTACATTACTCTACTGAAAGGAACAATGCAAATGCAACAGAATGGGAGTGGGTATTTACTATCATCAAATGGGTAAGAGTGACCCCAAAAGTAACCCCCACGTGACTGTCAGAAGTCACCCAGAGGCAGAAAGAGCGAGAGCAAGCCCTGGCCTAGTGGTCTCTTGCACAAGCACCCACGCTGGCTAGGCCGGGCCACACTGAAGCCTGCAGCTCAGATCTGATGGTGTGGAGGGATCCAGCATTCTCCAGGATCTGCTCTGGCAGGGGGCTGCGGCCCAGACCTCCCCCTAGACTCTCTCACCGTGACATCTGACACAGGCTGCCGAAGCAGCTTCTTACATGCTTCCTTCTCAGCTATGGGACCTGGCTGTCGTCCTTTAAGCTGTGCCAGTGCATTCATCAGAGACGCTCTGACGTGCCAGCATACCCAAGGCCCTGTCTTCTGTAAATGGTCTACCCAGTCAATTGATGGTAGACAGTCCTCAAGAAGTCACCTGAGCAGGTGTCACTTGGGCCACTGGCCAGATGCAGTTCCCACTGGACTGACTCACATTTTGTCCCAAAGCACCCACTGTCTGGTCTGCCACCCTGAAGGGCGATTCAGCTATGTTGTTGGTTATGTGGCTTCCACTTTCCAATGCCACCTCTCCTAAGTGAACAAAGTATAAGCCCAAGTTCCAACTGACAAACTAGCAAGGCACAGACAAATGCATCTAGTAGATCACTCAAGATCATCTGGTGGCTGATATTTCACAATTTTTAAAATGAAAATGTTGTACACATCTGATTCTGCAATGTCTTATGTTTCATAATGTCATACATGACTTTATATCAGTGGAGACCTGTAACAACATTTACTGGTTGCATGACATTCTATTATAAGCATACAGAATAACTTATTCAACTAATCAATATCTTTGTAAATGATCTTTTGCCCTATCATTCTATTTTTATAAACACCATGAGGAGTCTACATGTAAATATATCTGCATATCCTTCCAATTCTAGAGTAGAACTGGTAGAAATAACTCATGGAGACAGATAGCTAACTGACAAATTATACAGTAACATTCTAACTGGGCATATTACCAACTGCCCATGGAAACAGCAGCATCTCAAGCAGGCAGTGAGATCAGGAGTTACAAGGGTAGGGAAGGAAGGGAGATAGGGATTACAGAGGTGGGGGAGGAAGGGAGATGGGGGTTACGGGGGTGGAGGAGAAAGGAAGGGAGATGGGGGTTACAGGGGTGGGGGAAAAAGGAAGGGAGATGGGGGTTACGGGGGTGGGGGAGAAAGGAAGGGAGATGGGGGTTATAGGGTAGGGGAGGAAGTGGTAGGGGTGAGGAGGAAGGAAGGGAGATGGGGGTTACAGGGTAGGGGAGGAAGTGGTACGGGAGGAAGTGGTAGGGAAGGAAGGAAACGGATGGAACAATCAAGGAGCAGCCCATTGAATAGCAGAGTACCTCTCTTCATCTCCAAGATTCAAGTGTAGTTTAAAATGTATACATGTCAGCTACCAATACGACCCCGATGGCAGGCCACTGCCAAGAGATCCAACCAATGACAATCAACAACATGAAGCTTTGAATTATTATCTTCTGGTTGTCATTGTGGAAAATATCTCTTCACAATTACCTTTGTATGCCTTATACTGATTACAATATTTTTACAAGATATCTTCTTCTAATCCTTATCAGATCAATCATAAACAATGTCCACATATAAAAGAGAAACTTTCTTTTTAATCTAGCAAGAATATTCTAACTGTGCACACTGAGTAACACAATATACAATGGATAACAATTTTACTGATACGATTTAACATAATAAAACTTAGTAGAATTAGTTTTCATAAAGTATACAATAAATGTATTATAGAAAATGCAGCTTTTCATAAATCCTTCATGAATTGTTTTCAAAAGAAAAAAAATCATGCTGCAAAAATAATTCTTAAATCATTTCAGGGTAAGTTTTATCTAATATCAGTTTCAAAAGAACGTGGTTTTCCACTTTTTCGTCTCTTTATTTGGACAAACTTGCTTTTCATCTTACTAAAACATGGTTACACCCATCAGCTGCCTCCCCGAGTACAGTTATTCTCTCACGACTCTATCATCCTGGTTACATCCATCAGCTGCCTCCCCGAGTACAGTTATTCTATTCTCATGACTCTATCGTCGAAAGCTAACAAATGTTTAATGATGTTAATAAATCATTGATTTCATTTTACAAATCCTCATTATTTTCTGATGGGCAGAAGGCTGTCTTTCTATTCTACACACATCTCTTTTCAACATTTATTCGTGGCAGCTTCCTTCAGTCAGGTTCTGTCCGAATGCCTCCCACAGCACCGAGCGTGACTGGCTCACTGCCCTCC
>NW_024465460.1:0-21252 GCF_017591425.1 Ochotona curzoniae
AAGCGTGTATGCCCTCATTTATAACAGCCAAGAGCTTGAAATAATCCAAACCCTCTTAATTATATGAGTTAATAAAACAAACTATGTGTGTTACATATCTGTACATAAATGCATTTTCAGAAACCTTAGAGAACTCACAAATTCAGGAACTGATCACTTTCCCTGACTTGCCAGGTTTCCATTGAACTCTTTTAGCTAATAGTATTGAGAGGAAGGGATAGAGAAGTTTAATTTTTCTGAAACCTTCTTAATCCTCAAGGGTCTGCAATGAAAAGGTAAGACTACCCTACTGCTTTCTATTATAAACACAAACACTGTTCACCCTGTCACGGTTATCTTCTGTCCACACATTTTGCTCCATCCATTTTCTAGCATAATCTTTACCCGGGGAAGAAATGTACTCAGATATCAGTTGTGATAGATTGGAGCAGATTAAATCCATTTTTCCATCATCAAAGCAATCTCTACTTTGCTGAGAGTGATTCCTGAGCCCCTGCCTGCCCCTGTCTGCCCCCAAAACTGGAGCATCTTACCACACTGTGCTTTCCATGTTTCATAGTTGGGTTAATATTTGGCTTTCAAGTAAGACTCCTTTGGAAGCCATGCTCTCCTATGGCCCCTCCCCATTTGCCTAAGGCAAGTTATGCAGCATGATCCACTAAAAAGGGAAGAGCAATGACTTCTGCTCATGGTTATTTTAAAAATTCGTTCTTCTTAATTGTCTAGACTTGGTGCTCATTTTATGAGTTTTGTATATGGTGTTTTGTCTTAATAAGTGTGACAGAACACTTATAGAATTTGTATAAAATGCAATGCACAAGTATTAAAGACAATGCTAGCTTTTTAAAAACAGTATTTTGCCTCCAACATAGAGAGACAAAAGGATAGAGACAGACAGATGAAGCGAGATCCTCCATCAGCTAGTTCATTCGTCAAATGCCTGCAATGGACAGGATTTGGCTAAGCTGAAGCCAGGGGCCTGGAACTCACACATAGGAGCAAGAATATAAATGCTTGATCCATCATCTGAAGACTCTGATGGCGTGCACTGCCAAAGAACTGGCACTGGGAGTGTGGCTGACACTTGAACCCAGGCATTGCAACATGTGATGCGGTCAGCAGGTGTCCTAAAAACATCTTAGTTGAAGTACCAAATGCCCCAGTCACATTAATGCACACACAACAACACACACTAATACACTAACACACATTAACACATAATGACACACTAATATACACACACTGACATGCATTAACACACAATAACACACTATCACACTAATAAGTACACACTAACACACTTTTTAGATATGAGTTCACAAGACAGACATCAGTTCAGCTGAAGTGCTTGAAGCCAGCCAAGTTTTTGGAGCTCATCCTTGTCCTGTGATCACCCAAGGCCTGGCTGAATTCCTACTTCAAATAACTGGACAACCAGAATTATCACTGAAACGTCAAGACTCTGTTACAATGTCCTATCCTCAGACATAATGCAATTATAAGTTAAAATAAGCCTAACGGAAACTAAGATTTTTCATCCTTTAAAACCTAGACCTTAATCTCAACTCAGGTTAAAAAAAAAAAGAAGCAGTTTGAAGGCAGCTAGACCTAGTAAGAATGCCTCCCAACATTACTTATTAAGCCCTTCTAAATTGTGAGAGTCCTGTATCTTACAGTCTTCAGGACACACATTTTGTAGTTGCAGATGGAAGAGTGTGAAATATGAAATCAGGATCCAGTTTAGGAGTGAAAGTCAGGTACTCCAACATGGGATACAAGTGTCTCAATTGACCTCAGTTGTTAGGCCAACCACTTGCCCCCTTTGTTAACCTGCTGAGATGCCCTTCTATTTGCAAAGCCTTCTTGTTAGCACTACGAATGTGTGTCCCTACCCCCTTCCACAAGGAAGCCAAGGATAACCACCAGTGAAGGGGGCTGCAGAATGATTATAGTGATAGTATCTTTAAGCTTCATTTTAGTCCCAGAAACAGGATGAAACTCATGCCTTAATCTATCATTCCACATTAACACCAACTCTTGAAAATGGTTTAGAATTCATTGTATTCACTTATTCGTCTGCATGAAACATTCTAAAAATAATGTTGCAGCAAATCTTGCGTGAATTTCAGTTATCTGACAGCTGCACATACTATACTTTGGTTCATCTTTTAAACATGCACCATCTAGGAGATGAGTTTCCCAAAGTTCACATTGGAGACTTGGTTCCTAATGCAACAGTTTTATAAGCTAGAATAAGAACTGTCCGTGTTACTCTTATAAATGTACCATTTTCATGATCACAGATGTTGTCACAGGGATGGGCTTCCTGACAAAGCATGACTTGTTCTCTCATGCATGTTCTCTAGTCCAGTTTCCATCATAAGATAACACAGCAGCCAGTGTCTCACCAGCTCAGACGTCTCAGTCATGGACTCTCTACCTGCTAGAACCAGAAGAAATGTGTTTTCTCTATAAGCGACCCAGGCTTGGCACACTGTTACCAATGCAGGACACAATTCCATCGATGTTGAATATGCACCTAAATATAAACAATCTCTACTTAAATCACAGCAAAAATATTGAGATATTTTGCTCCCTCATCTTCAAATTTGGTCGGTGATTCGAGTCAGATTCAAATAAATGGAAAAAAATAGAGCATCCTGAAGAATGGTTTGGAAGGGAAGATAGTAATCTCCTGGCTTGAGCCTGCAGTCCTGCTGTCACAGCGCTTGGCCATTTAAGAGGAATCTGACATTAGGGGGCACGGCAGACATCTTTCCGCATCAGTCCCCATCGTCCTCTCTGTCTTCTTGTTGGATTCAGTCCAAAGTGACCTCAACTGTTGATTATCCTAGGACACATGGCTGGGGAAAGCAGAATTTATAGGGGATGTTAAAAGACCTGTCATACTCCAATAGCTGAGAAATGAAATGCAATTTCACTTTCCTTCCCATGGCAGGAACCGAGGGTTTAATTCCATGAGGGAGAGAACATGCCTGTCAAATACAGCAAGAGGTAAGTTGAGCTACATCAGCAAGTAGGACACAGGGCAATACACTCAGCAAAGTTGCAGCCATGATCTCTGAGATCACCTCTGTTCATCTTCTACTAGTCCTGCACATACATGAAGAGGGTTTGAAGCACAAAGATTTAAGCAGCTTATCCAAGATCAAATAACTAAATTGTGAAGATTTAAGTCTATCAACTCAGATCTAAACATTTTGCTACTGGAAAAGGTTTTGAGGATCAAACAAAAGCAAGACAGGGAGAAAGCCAAAAACAGTCATGGATTCTCCAATTGAGATACCAAGGGCTCAGCAAAGTCATCGAATATGCCGAGAGAGTTCATCTCTTTTTTGAAGTTGGAAATGACGTCAGCTTTGGGCTGACGGCAGGGTAGGCTGGGCGGTTCGAATGTCCGGGCAAGGGGCGGGGTTAAACTCCCATTGGGGGTGGCGCCTCATGGGAGCCGTTCCTTCCGGCGCGAACCATGCCGGATTCCCAGCCACAGCTTCCGCCGCTTGCGGCGGAGGCAGGGACGCCGGCATCCCCCTGGCCAGGGGGCAACTAAGCCCCCTCGCGGGTAAGTACCCGCGAGGGCTGGCGAGGGAGCTGGGGTTCAAAACCTGGCTCCCCTCTACCCCCGTCAGCTTTGGGCTGACGGCAGGGTAGGCTGGGCGGTTCGAATGTCCGGGCAGGGGCGGGGTTAAACTCCCATTGGAGGTGGCGCTTCATGGGAGTGACCCTTCCGGTTGCGAGGCGGGGGCAGAGACCCAGGCCTTGGGCGGCCAGTGCACCAAGTGGTGCCAGGCTCTGCCTGCTGGCCGCCCAGCGGCGAGCTCTGGGGTTTTGAGGATATGAAATAGGTGCTCTGGGACACCCAAAAGTAAGACCAGCGGTAGTGTAGGTGAGACACTAATTTCTGGTGATTCCCAGGAATCGGGACATGAAACCTTAATGAAAGTGCGGGACTGAGAGATGAATGTTCGGACTAAGCAAACCTTAGCCCACTAGTATGACTGGAACACAGGGTGCAACACAGGACATGCCCGGCTTGGATTTGGCTCCAACTGGTTCACATTAAGCACAAAGTTGAGCCACAGAGTCTAAGGCAGAGGTCATGACAGGTGGACGGGGCTGCGGCAGGGTCTGGATACAGCTATCCTCTCCCTTGGCACAAATGTGGATTGGGAAAAGAGGTACCGGGCCGGGCCAGACACTAACACGTTCTGGTGCTCTGGAGTACCAGGGTGGATGTGGGGCGGACTAGGCTAGGTCCCAACCTCAACTTAGCCATGTACAAGCCATATGGGGGCATGGATGACCATGGCCAAGCTGAAACACTCTACAGCAAGAACCAGAACGGGATGATGGCCAGTTAGGAAAGACCACTGTTCCTACAAGGACAAGAGGCGAACTGGCACATGGACCCACTGACATGCGCGAAACCTGGCACATGGAGGGGTTCTGATGGAGGAGCCCAGGCAACTCCTCTGGCAAGACACAGACCCTGCAGGTCAGCACAAGGAACTTGCAAGGCAACAGCCAAGAGGTCATTGAAAGTGTCCCACTGGCATGCATTTGGCTTGGGTCGGGGGCAGATCAAGCTGAATCTGTTCATGTCATCCACTGGTAAATCTGACCGCCAGAACAGAATGTGGGTCGAACCAGGTCCGGTCGTAACAAAAGTAACACGCAGGCTGGAATGCCAAGGTGAGGTAGCCTGAGCCGGATGCAGCCGCAGCACCCAACCAACACAAGTGAGAACCAGGAAGGGAGGCGGCAGAGCTGACAGGAGAAAAAGGGGAGGCTCCCTAGCTGAACAGCAAGTTACACTGAGGAGCGGGAGCTGGGTGGGGGGTAGACTAGACCAGGCAGGGACACAGCGCCTGTGCACCTCATGGGGACCAGATTGGGTGATAACCAGGCTAGGCTGACCAATCCCATTGGAGTAAGCTACAACCAGAGTTGGTGAGGGTTGTCGGGCTTAGTTGTAGCAACAGAAGGGTAACGGGGACAGACTGGGTTAGTATGCCATATATACTGGCAAGCCAGGGTAGGAGGTGGGCCTGGTTGAGGCTACTGTGGGCCGCCCTGACTGGGCTGCAACTCCTACTAGTTCGTGCGAGGGACAAATGCGTCCAGGGTGGAACCAGGCGGGACTGTAAGAAGACACGGGTGGAGACAGAACCGGCCCAGCAACTGCAGCCGCCAGCTGTCCGGGGCAGTGGACTGTGACGGACCCTATGCTACTAAAACAGCAGGAATCTGGACTGGGAATACCTCAAAATTTCTTCGAGGATCTTCCCATTCGAGACACCGGACTCGGAGTCCTAACCAGGGAAAGACAGGACAAATCAAGCAACAACCTCAGCCATCTGATGGCAGCAGAGACTGGGCAAATGGAGACCCTAGACGGGACTGTGTCAATCAACGAACTCTTCAATGACCACATCATGATTGGGGTGGCGAGACAGGCAACGACCCATGGATAGTGAACTATTGGAACCACTTGATCGAGTATCTCGAAGCGCACCCCACTCCCGGGACTTGGGGTGGGCGGGAGATTGGGTGGGGCTTCTTCCTCTATATCCCCCTTTAGACCTTGACCCTTTTTTACCCCAATTAAATTTGTAAGGATTGTCAAAATTAAATAAAAAAAAAAAAAAATTTAAATACACGTGAACCCTATAGTACTGACTCTTGGCTAAGGCTTGACTAAAACTAAATGGCACAATGGGGCACATCAGGGACAAAGAGGACTGGGTCAACTGGGAGTTATGGGGTTCATTTCAGAAATATGTACAATTAGTTGTCTTCTCTCATTACCTAATAAAAAATAGAAGTAAATTATTCCTTAAAAAAGAAGGCAAATTGCAGGTGAAACTACTTGAATTTAAAAAGCTATGACTTATATAATCTATACTGCACTGTGTTCATTTGAAATACATACATATGCCATGGTGGGACACAGAAAAGCATTAGGGCAAAAATAATGCTGGCTTCCTGGTTGCCAAGGCTCACTGGGGTGTTCACGATCAGTATGGAAATATCTGCCATAAACTGTTGGAGGACGTTCAAAAGATGCAGTTTCAAGAATGGTGCAGATCATAAATATTCAGTAACAGGCCCTCATTTTTAATAGCTTGAGCTCAAGCTTGCCACGTGGCCTTGTGTTTTCTGGCAAGTATGTGCTCAAGATTTAACATCTACTTATGAACATAAAAAATGTCTCACCATTTTACTGGTTTCAAGAAACCTAAGAGGTTTCTGTGTTCTGCACATTCAGACTGAAGAGACTTAACAAGTTGTTTCTTAAGGACTATGCTAACAACATAAAGCTCCTTCTCTGTTACTCAAAAGCAGGTTACAGCACAAGGAGCTGAAGACCCCAGGAGATCTGGTAGTGTTTGCTGAGCACACATCAGCTTCGTGGCTCTTTGTATGAAACCTATGCATTTCTCGGGGATAGCCCCTACTCTCCTTCCGAAACAACTTCCCTTTCCAGTGTCTTCTGCAGACTGTCAGTTGCCATGTCCCACATGGAGTTTTCCCCCCTTTTGAGCATTTCACAGGAAGTGATTTCTTTTTCTCGCAATATCTATTTCCCACCTCATGAGGACAATAATCTCATATTACCCAAATTTTATGCAGAAATAATAAAAACAAAAGATGAGAAAGAAAAACAAAAGTGGAAGAACTCAAAGAGGCTATGATGCTAAAGAAACAGGAAGAGGAAAGGAAGAAAAAAATAGGGCACTGTAAACTATGTTTTTACATACAGAGGTTGGCATTGTGGCATGGTTAGTTAAGCTGGGCATGCAATAGCAGCATCCCATATTGAAGCAAATTTTCAGGTCCTTATCTGCTTGGAAAGATAGTGGAAGATGGCCCAAATACCTGAGTCACTGACATCCATGTGAGAGATCTTGTGGAGCTCTAGGTACTTGGCTTAAACCTGGCCCAGTTTGCTTGTTGCAATCATTCGTGAAGTGAACCAGTGGGTGAGAGATTCTCTCTTTCTCTTTCTCTCCCTCTCTCTCTCTCATTCCTCCTCTCCATCACTCTTCCAGCCATTCAAATAAATAAATCTTCAAATACATATGTAAAGTGTATGCTAAACATACATATTTGTATTCATGTATGTATGCTTGTACTTTTGTATGTATGCTTCATTATGTATATGGTTGTACAGACATATGTGTAAACATAATTGTAAATCATACATTATATATGCAGGTATATGCATATTTGCACTTGCAAAATGTGAATTATATGTGTGTATGCATTTAGGTATGTATGTATTTGTATAGATTTTCTTCTTCATGTGTTAGATCAATATTTGAATATGGTTCTCATTATGTTACATACATATGTTTCCAAACGATCACTGCTCCCATATCCCATAACAGAGCAGCACAAGATGCTCTTACCGGAACTCTCCTTATAACATTTCATGGCTGCCTATTTTCTTACCGCCAGAAAAGATGATTCTTATGTCTCATTTCCACTTTGGTACAGCACACAGCTAATTTCTAGTTTCTTGTTTTTGTAGATTACTTTGTCTGAAGTTCTCTTACAGCACTGTGAAGTGGAATAGAGAATTTGAATTTGGAATTAGTTCTGAGTTCAATTTGTTGGGTCTGTGACATAGTGGTTACAGAAATCTTTGATAAATACTTTCCTCTCTGAGTCTGCATTTCATTATCTGTAAAATGTGAATGGTAATTAATATTTTCTTCAGATGCATTTGATCCTATCACTGAGTTCCAGCTCCCTCAATTGTGCTCTCCTGGCAAAATTTCATTTGTCATCCATCAGGCAAACAGGGAGTAGCCTGTGGTCCTGATGTAGTATTGCGTATACTAGAGGGGATCTGTGACTGAGGCTTTATTCTTCCGTGTTATCATACCTAGATCCAAGTATCCACTGTCATTACTGCCCTGTGTGATGCGTGTTCAGTCAGTATTTGCTGAATGGTTTAGTAAAATAAATCATTTGCTAAACAACAGAACCAAAAGAAAAAAAGCAGTTACTCATAAAAATAAGTATCTGGAGTGACTCTATATGCCACAATCTGTATATGCAAAACCAGAATAACAGTTGTCTGCTCATTTACAACCCAATGCCTCTTTTGGTTGCCTTGGCACTGTGACTTAATAGAGAATATTATCCCCTAGACAGATTTCAATTCACAATATTTGATAGCATAGTTCTACTACATAGTCTCCTACTGAAAAACAAAACAACTGATGACTCTTGAGCTTCTGCCTTTCAGTCTCTGAATTTTTAGATTTGATGATTATCCATAGAAGCCTGTGGCTTTGGCTTTCTACTGTACTAAGTTCTCCCTCCTATGCCTGCTTGTCTATGATAGTACGACAACCTGCACTTCGGAGCTGTGCTGTTCATTTCCCTTGACCATATAATCCTAGAGGAACCACTGTGTCGCCTATGAGTGAGTGAGTCAGGCTTCCAAAATGCTCTCTCCTTTCCAAATCTGATGGAGGACAGGTTTCCACTACTTGCGGCTACTGCATGCCACCCAGAATTGCTCACTGGGGATGCCAAAACTGTGGGTCTGTGGATGGAACAGTCTGTTCAAAATGGGATGACTGGAACTGACAGTAGCAGCAGATTAAAATTCAAGGAGCTGCAGAAAAACAGACCAAAAAATCATATTTGCATCATACATCATTAAAATTCAAATGGCAGCAAATGCTGGCAAGATAATATGTGAAAGCTTTACAGAACTCCATGTGCAAAAATCCTTCAGAAAGACTTCCCTCTGCTGTTGAGAAATAGCTGACCAACGAGGCAGGTGACACAGCAGAGACCATTCCCAAGTGGTGCCTGTGACGGCTCTAGAGAGGCCAGGTCCTCTCCTCCCTTGCCCAGCACCGACAAGGATGCTGACTGCCAGGTAAAACTTTATGTAAAAAAATATTTTATGACACACTTGCATTTGTAAAATTTCATTCATATAGCAAAACAATTTTTTAAAAATGAAACCTACTGAGCACACACATGAAAACCAAGTGTGTTAGCCTGCTGGAGATGCCACGGGGCTTTGGGCAACAGGAATGTGTACATCTGGAGGCAGAAAGTCCAAAGGCAGGACACAGTTAGGGTTAGCTGCTGGTGCAGAGTTTCCTCCTGGTTACAAAGGGTGCATTTGTCTGATGCGTGTGGAGACAGGGGAAGAGACAATGAGAGCACAAGTACTGGTCTCTCCCTTTACATGAGGACAGCAGTCCCATTGATGTCAATCCCAGTTTCGGGACCCTGAGGATGAGCTTTGCCATCAGACACAGTCACACTGAGAGTCAGAGCTTCAGTACATACATTTGGAAGGAGCATAAGTAAGTCCATAACATTCACAGATATTACCATGTTGGCATTGAGAAACTTCACTTTGAACTAGTGAGATGATCTGCTTACAACTGCATAGCTGCCCAGCTCTAAAGGAACAACTGATGAGAGATTGTGAATGTAATTGTGAGGTTATTTTTTAAGATGTATTTACTTATTTATCTAAAACATAGGGTTGCAGAGACAGATGGAGATACAGAGAGAAGAAGACATTGAGATCCCAATTACTAGTTCATGCCTCATATGACCACAATGGCCAGGGTTGAATGAAGCTAAAAAGTCTGGTGCAGAGGCCTGAGCACCTGGACCATATTCTGCTACTTTCCCAGACTCATTAAGGGGGACCTGGATTGGAAGTGGAGCAGCCAGGACACCCATCTGGAATGCTACTAGTCTAGGTTCCTATAAGGTGCCTTGGAAAACAGCGGAAGATGGCCCAAGTGCTTGGGTTTCTGTACCCATGGAGGAGACCTGGATGAAATTCTTGTCTTTTGGCTTCAGCAGTTTCTATTATATAGGATAAACAAATTTGATCTTTATATTACACCAAGTAAACTGTATATCTAAGCAGGAAATGTAGATGAAATATCTAGAAGATTATTAAAATAAAGCCTTTATGATACCTTTATTACCTTCCTTCTGTAGGCAGAAATAACAAATATAGCTTTAAAATAGCATGAACCTAAAGGAAAAGTTAAATTCCCACAAAAACTACAAACATCTTGTCAAATCATACCGATAAGAACCTGAAAATCGAGTCAAAGAAGGATGGTCATATTAGTTCTTCATATGCATGATCAAAACGTTTATGTAAGAACACATAAAGAAATAGTTTTAAAGTAGTAACAAAGAGACAACACAATTATATAAATTGCTAAAGAGCAGTCACAAAGCTTCTTTAAGGGACATAATCTCATTAGTATTCATTGAAATGCAGAGGAAGACACAGTAAGACATCATTTCACACTCATGGACTTCACCAGTTGTTTTTTTCAAGGTGGCCATATCAATTGGAGGGAAGTGAAACAGCTGGATTGCTTAACATTATTGCCTGAAATAGAAATCGGTACAAGCACTTTGGGTACTTTTTGGCAGTATATATTCAAATATATATTCTTTAATAAGCAGCAACTGTTAGACCTATTTTCACTGAAAAGACATACACAAGAAAGCCCACAGCTAAATTATTCCTATCGTGATAAACCCAAAATGATGTACATGTGCTTCTGTAATAAAATAAATAGCAATATTTATGAAATGGCACAATTCTATGTGTAAAAAATTTGAAGTCTCCCTTAAGATACTACTAATAATATCACTCAAAGCAATCTACAAAATTAATGCAGTCATTATCCAAATACATATGACATTTTTCATAAAATGAGTATGAAAGTGTAAAACTCTCTGACTAGCCAAGACAATTTGAGATAATAATAATAATAATAATAATAATAAATTGGTACCATTATACTACCTGAGTTACAAAACTATAGCAATCAACAAAAACTATGATAGTTAGTACAGAGAGTGCTAATAGGACAAAAATTGACCTGCCATATGACCCAACTATCCCATGTCTGGAAATATATCTGAAGGAAATGAAATATGCAAATGAGAAAAGGATCTGTAATCTTATATTTACAGTGCAATAATCTATAATAGCAAAGGCATGGAAACAACCAGATGCCTGTGACAAGAGGAGAGGATAAAGAAACTGTGGTATATCTGCTCCATAAAACACTACTCAGCCATTAAAAAGAATGAAATTTTACCATTTGCAACCAAATGGTCCCAAGTAGAGCCCATTATGCTCAGTGAAATAAGCCAATCCAAAAAAAAAACAAATATCATATGTTCTCTCTGATATAACGCAAACTCCTTGCAAAATATATGATCAATAGCACTTTCCATATTGTTTTACTACATCTCATACGTTTTGCTATATTTTTATTTTCATTTCTTCAGAAAAAAGTGTTTTTCCTATTAATTTCTTCGCTGACTCATAGGTCATATAGTATCATCATTTGCCTCAAGAACGTTTTTATTTATTTATTTTATTTCTTCATCAACACATTGTTCATTCGGTAGCATGTTATTTACATTCATGTTGCAAATTTTCAATTTTTCTTCCTGTTGTTGATTTTGTTTTATGGCTTCTCATTTAAGGGGTGTAAATAACTGTGTAATAGGGACTATCATATCCAGATGTGAAGATACAATACAGCATACATCTCTAATTCCAAGTCAAAAAATGACTCCCAATGAAACTGTTAACTATATCTTGACAATGGGATGCTGGACTATCTACTATTGTCCCTACCTACAACATCTGGATACGCTTAAACAGAAGAATTATGGACTTAAGACTGTTTATGAAGGACTATACTAATGTAATAATATACAAATCTGTGGTGGGGAGGGGATTTGAGGAGGAAGGAAGGGAAATCCCAGAGCCTATGGAAATATAATATATATATAGCATGATATTAACATAAAGCAGACACATAGCAATATTAGTAAATTTTGTTACTTTATCTGAGATATATGAGTGGATCTATTTAAGAGGGAAATAAAGATTTATTTCAGTTAATTTTACAGAGTTGCCATCCAAGATTGGGTAGGACCCAATCTTGGCTCTTGGTAAGGTTAGAGGGATGATGGCATAAAAAGTCTGGAAATGGAGGGAGATGAACGCATGCTAAGTTAGTACAAAAACCTTCTTGTGAAAGTCGCTTTCCAAGGGTATATCCTCTAATAATATAAAGGCTCCCATTAGCCCATCTCCCATAGTTAGGTCAAATTCAAATCTCTACATGTAATACATCACCTAATAACATAATTCCTTCAGCATTAAGATTTTAGTTTTTAAATCTGCATAATATCTGGATCCAAATTACATTTAAAACATTACATAGACCAATGGAATAATAACAACAGCCAAGCCCATTTGTCTACAGCTAACTGTAGACAGAGATGCTAAGAGCACACAAGGATACTCTTCAAACAGCGGTGCTTTGAAAACTGGACACGGTATGCAGAAGAATGAAGCTAAAATCTTTTGCCACATACACAAAAAAGAAAAATCAACTCAACATGGATCAAAGGATTAAATGTAAGACCTAAACCTGAAACCACTAAAGAAATCGTAGCAGAAACACTTCAACATACTGCAAGGAGAAAGGATTTGGGGGCCAGATTTTCAAAGGCACCAAAAACAGAAATAAACAAATAGTACTTCATCAAACTAAAGAGCTTTTTCACAGTGAAGTGAAGAAACCATCTAGAGATTGAGAGAAGACAAACCACACATCTGACAAAGGATTAGTACCATATTATAAGAGAAATTCAATCAACTCAGTAGCAAAAATATCCACAAATGACACCATTTTTAAAAATGGGAAGAATATCCAGGCATTTTCTTTTTCTAAAGAAGACATGCCAAGGGCCAAAACATTACATGATAAAATGCTCTGCATCACCAACTTTAAGGGAACTACAAATCAAAACCACAATGAGGGATTAGCTCACTATGGTAAAACTGTTATTGCAAAGACAACAGATAACAAGAACCTCCAAGAATTTTCAGGAAAAGAAGCCTTGGTGCAAACCAGGTGTGGATATAAATTAGAGCAGCCTTAATGGAAAACACTATGAAAATTACTTAAACACTAAAAAAAAAAGTATGATATAATCCAGCAGTCTCACTAGCGAGTATATATCCAATGGAAGGGAAATTGGTCTGTTTTAGAGATAGCTTCACTCCCATGTTCACTCACTATAGGCAAGAAATAGAAACAGCCAGTGTCCATTCACCAAGGAATACCTAATTTGTGTTATATAGACACAATGGAGTATTACTGAACCATAAGAGGGTAAAATTTGAACTGGAATTCCTTATGTTAACTGTAGTGTGACAAGCACAAAAAGAAATGTACTGTGTGATCTCAGTCACATAGGGATTCTGAAAAGTTTAACTTCACAGAAGTTAGGAGTGTTATAATGGTTAGCAACGGCAAAGGAAAATCGCATAAAGGAGTGGATACAGAAAAGTGGCTTAAAGAGTGCTTAGTTATAATTAGATAAAAGTAAAAAGCTCCAAGGTTCTGAACAGAAGAATGTCCATAGATCACAACAAATTCTTGGGTTACTTACATGTATGCCTGTACCAAAATATCACCTAACACTCTATAAATATGTACATTTCTATGTGTCAGTTAACAATAATTGGAGGTCCCACCGAGATCGAGAAAGAGAGGATACGACGAAGGGTCGTCCCGGGAGGCTGGCCAGCAGGTAAGTGGGACGTATTGTAAGTCTTTCCTAAACTGGTAGGAAAGGGAGTTTTATTTTGAAATACAGGTAGGTTTAAGATTTATTTTGAAATATAGTTAATGTTTTAGATTTATTTTGAGGCATAGTTAGGTTTTAGATTTATTTTGAAGTATAGTTAGGTCTTGGTGCTTAGTTTATCCTGTGAAAAGGACTATAAAATGGGTTCAGCCTTCTCCCAGGATAAACTGAACACCGAGCTTGAAGAACTTCTACATAAAATGGGGAACGCTGTTGGTCAGAACAGGCTGACCAGAGAGTTAAGCAATTCAAGCAAGGTAGATTCAAAATAAAAGAAAAAAAGAAAAAAAAGAGTAAGAAAGAAAAAGAAAAAAAATGAAAGAAAGACACGTGTTCTGTAACTTAATTTAACAAAAATAATCTGATGTAGAGTGGTCCACTGTTGAATCAACTTAAAGCATGAGATGAACCTAAGTACTTGTTCTATAAAATGTCTCTAGGTTAAAGTATGTCTAAGAAGAGGTTGGAAATCGCAAAGGGTTTAATAGTTGTATGTCTCTGTTCTGATGTGTTTGGTGTTTGTGCATATGTTTAGTCATTATTGTTGGTGTTCTATTATTTTTGTCCGGACAAAAACTAGATTTTGTTTTAACATTCTTTCTCCAGTTCTGTCTTTGTCTTGAATTGTTAAGTTGTTCTTGTTCAGAATTGGGTGCGTGTGTGAATGACTGACAAGATGGGATGGACGATGACCTACCCCCTTTTTTTCTCCTGGTAAATAATTTTAGAGAGGTCTAACAATTTAACAAGACCTGGCCAGACCAGACTCCCCACCTCCACTGGGAAAATTTCATATGATGTTTTCTTACTGTTTGATCCTCAGCTTACAGTGTTGTCCTGGTATTGATCAAGTCTAACAAGTTAAACTCATTTAGACCTCTAAATTCTTCAGAGTTCTAAACCAATTCTCATGACTTTGAGAGTTCTAGTAGGATCCCTGGAACTCTCAAAGATTGAGACAAAAATTTGAGTAGTGTAATTGTCATTCAAAATAATTTGGATTATCAGATGTTTCCTAATTATGAAACTGGCCCTGATTGTGAATTATTTATATTCTTATTTACAAAGAAGTATGAGATTTTGGCTTACAGGAAAACAACAAATTCATTTAAATTGCATAGTGAAATTGGTTATGATGTGTATGATTTCTGAATTCTGCTTTTAAGACCATGGAGTTGGAGTCTGATTCCTTGTGAGAAACAACAGTGTTTTAACATCTCTTTTAAAGTTATTTTCACCTTATTGTTAACTAACTTCAGTAAATTCCTAGGTAATCTCCCAAGACAATAGCCAAATTGAAGTTTTTTTCAGCTCTCTTGACTTCAAGAAAACAAAAAGCTAAGGAAGAGCTTCTGGCCCTCCAGTCACAAAACAAGGGAGGGGCATGCATGGAGTCTGCCCTTCCAAGAATTTGAGACCTTGTTCTTGTCCCTGTTATAATGATTCTTATCTGCCTTCATTTGAATGGGGGTAAATCGCCAATTCAGAAGAAGGTTGTTTGAAAAAAACTTCTCTTTCCCAACTTTGAGGCCGGTTTGTGTTAAAATGTGTTTCCATGAATTGGGAGAAATGGTTGAAAATTGCTTAAGGCCATTGTATTTAAAATTTTGAAAGGTGTTAAAAAATTGAAGCATTGAACTTTAGATAGTCTCTGTTTAATTGGAAACTTTATCAAATGTCTATCCAGGTTCAGTAAGCTCTATTCTTGTTCCAACCTTTGAATTGGGTAAAATTCTTAAAAAGTTATAAGAGCTGTGTTTTCAAGGGTATTTTATGTTACTTTGAAATATTTGGGTGATCATTTACATGTGATAAAAATTTTTGATATGTCGCTGTTCAAATCAGTTTGGGTATTTTAACGCTTCTTGGCATATTTAATAGACTTAACTCTTCTGGTTTTGGGATTTCTAGATGGGCCCCTAGCAGTCTCAAAGTCAGAAGAATGTTTCAAAAGTTGTATCTTTCAGTTGGTAAAGTTAATTGTAGGAAAGACAACTGATTCGATCTGTTTAAAAAAATTGGGGGGCATTGCTAAAATGTAATAGTAAACTTAGGTATGGTTTATGCAGATTATTAAAAGCAGAATGTAATTCTAAACAATTGGTAATTTTAACACACTTAAGAGAATTCTCAAGTAGCTGTTACAAAAGCAGTTTGTTTTATAATGTGTTATCTGATATACATGTATGTTTATGTGGCAAGCTATGTAGTCTATCTTAATTGGCTTACAGATGAGAATATTTATAAATGTCAATTGCTAACCTAAATCCTTTTGAAATAATGTATGGATACACAATTAAGCTCTTGGAGAGGCATGTCTGTCTCTGTTTTCTAAGGACCTACAAAGTCTGTTCAGCTGAATGGTTCCAAATGAATTCAAATGGACTTACTACTCAGGATTTCAACAAAGAGAAGTCTCAAGTGCCAGGATGTACATCAAACACCTGATGACTTCTGCCTTCCATCAGGAATCACTAGATGGACTGACCCCCAACTGCTGCTGGTACCCAACTGCAGCCCCCACTCAGCAGGAAGAAGCTAAGACCAGATGACTACGCCCCTTTTCCCTAAGAACTTTTGGGGTCCATTTCTGTTTAGAAATGTAAGAGCCAGATGGGATGATAGGTAGTTGGGGTCTCTGGTTCCTGCTAAAACTGTTTGTGGTATACATGTAACATTTTAGCTCTGTGAGATTCTTGATTGTTAGTATTTTCAACAATACTTGTACATTGTTAAGACCCGAGTTCCCCTCATGTCAAGGGAAGTTATTGTAAATGGCATTAGACTGGCAGCATGGATGTTTTAGGAATGGAGTGGAGTCTTAGCCATGGGGCTGATGGCTACAGCCATGATTGTAGTACTGTTTACCTTTCTCTGCCACCTATGCAGGCAACAAGCCCAAGAGCAGGTCATCATTTGACAAACTATGATGACTTTAGCTGTGGAAAATCCTAGAGCTCAATTCTAGTTGAGCATGATGTGTGATGGGCAGCCAGAGACGGGTAAGATCTGGCAGAGCTGATGACCAACCTAAGACAGGGATCCCACATGCCCCGGGTGGGGCTCCCCATGACGGGTAAGGCGTCAACTGACTGCTGGACAACCTAAGACGGGCGTCCATTAAAAAAAAACAAAAAAGGGGGACATGTAGGCCCCGGTCTCCCAAGGGTTAACTCCACAGCTTAACTTCTTTATCAAGGTGTAACAGAATGGGCAATCATGGCCTGATACATTTAGCCTGTGGCTTGACTGCAATCTCCTTCCTTCCTGCTTCCCCTTGTTGCATGTCCTTGGGGGAGCTTAGGTGTGGCTTAGCAATCTCCCTCCTTCTTGCTTCCCCTTGTTGCATGTCCTTGGGGGAGCTTAGGTGTGGCTTAACCATTGGGAGGATCCTGGGAGGGTCCAAGCAGACTATAAAAGATGCAGCTTAACTTCAAATAAACGGCATTCGGCATTCTCCCCGCACGAATGACCCACTGTGTCTGTGTGTTGTCTGTCTTGTCTGTCTCATAACCCTAGTCCCTCCGCTCGACTTGGAGCTCGGGGTACGTGGCGACGCGGGCGTTGCCAACAAATAATAAATACTTAAGACACAAAGAAAAATAACGGAATGATGCCTTTTGTCTCCTGTATGTATCATTCCTCAACCATGTATTTATAAATTCATAGACACCCGGAGAATGCCAGGGGAAGACAGTGTTATTGATCAGCGGATAGATCAGGATTTTGTCAGATTTCATAATCCTCAGTGCCTTATCACAACAGATTATTTCATTCCATTTTATCTCTGACATTACTATTACTCTTGGAAGTATGTGCCAAAGGGGACATTTTTCTTCACCAGAGCATCCCTCTTCAGGACTCGGAGTACCTGTTAGGGCCACTTGTCCACATTTATCAGTCTACACACACTCTAACCTATTGGAAGTTCTTTGGCATATGGTTGATGAGATGTTGAGCACAGGTGAGAATCTGATGAAGGACCATGCTTGTCAACTATCCTTCCTTCAGAGATGCTTGTCTTTAATTAGACTTTCTTTTTCTCTTTGTTTTTCTTTGGTTTCAAGGGTAAAAAGGTCCACTTGGGAAGAATGGCTCTGCATCCCAGGCATCTTGCCTCATCCTTCTTTGTGTGCTTACTTTTGGTTTAAAAGGAGGGGACTAGACTACATCAGAGTTCTTTATTAAGAGTCCCTGGAAATGCAGGACCAGACCCTGGCTTCCGAGAGCTTGTCATTTAATAGGTCCATTCTCTGTGTGTATGCGTACATGCAAGTTTACAATTTTGCCTCCATTATCAAAAGGATCTTTATACTTAAATCGTTGGAAAAGGAAACCCTGTGCGATCTAGCAAAGTTTGGATGCAGCGATTATCACCGGAGAGGAAAGTAGCAAAGCAGGCTTAGATAATTCGATTCATAGAATGCTAAAGAAGCTATGAGACCGTTACGTGTATTCTGAGTCACTTTGAAGTCAACTAACAGCTGCCATTGCTGTATACATTTTCAAGCAATTTGAATTCATTGTGTTTTGACCCTAGATGATGATTTACATATTTCAGCCCTTTCGCCTTCACACCTGGGAGGCCAAGGGCAGCAGTCTGTGATGCCTTCGCATCCCCTGCCTGCTCCCTCCTTCCCCTCACCTCATCCTTCCCCAAGGATGGAAAGGACAGAGAGTCGGAAGGCTTGAACTCAAGTGCTTTGGCTTCTTAAGAAAGCTTTAGCTCCAGCTCAAGAGGGGTGTTCCTAGGCGTGTGAAAGGCAGGGGAAGAGGTCAAATGTGCAACCTGTGCTGGTACAGGCTAAACAGACTGTGAAAATGAAGTCTTTCTTGTCATATTCAACTAAAACAGAGCCAGGAGTCCATAAAGGAAATGCTTAACTTCTAGACCACACTTCAACAACTGCATAGCAAGACAACACCAACCCAAGGACCTACTGTGACTTTAATACTAGTTTCACCTCCTGACTCACAGTAAAACTGCCTGCAGCAACTTTAAGACCAATTTTACCCAGTAGCTCCAACATTTGTCTAGAGTCACAAATACCAGGAAGCCTCCTTTGAAATAAACTTCAGCAGTAAAACCCCAGCCCTCTCTTGTCTTTCTGGACCAAAAGGCAACCATCCTGGGAACATTATGATGGGGGAAGTGTAACCATGGATTTCAGACTTGTTTTCCAGATAAAATCCTCTGTATTTGGAGATCTACCCATATATTTTGAGCAGTGTTTTTCAGCAACTAATGTGCTATGTCAGGCATGGTAGGTGACACATAAAGATGCAGATTAACAAGCTAAGAAAACTGTTGCTCAGTCAGCGTAACTCCTTTAGGGACATCTGCATGCCCATGAAAGCTGCTGTGTCTTGAGGAATTGTGGCCATTGACTGGGCACTGTGGTAGCTGCTTCACCCATACTACTTAACTGCATCCTCCCACAGAAATGGGAGATAATAATGACCTCCAGCTCATGCCCAATGATACATCGAATAGTTGTTAAGCCAGCCTTTAAAACACAAATGATGTTAAGAGGACATTACCTGCCGGGGCTTGGCTCAAACATTACCCAGTTCACATATGCCTGAGTTTCACAGAGGAGTGACATCAGAAATCTGTGAGTTGAGAAGTCTGAAGCAGCCTAGATCACCTGGATTACATTGCATTGCTGACCATTGCTTTGTTGAGCATGGTAAGCATACCAGCAAAGACAAAGGGATCCATATCAGCTCCCATCGAGTCTCAGGGGTCTTCTGTCCAGTAGGACCTGAGATCATCAGGGAGTGAGGTGACAGCATTCTGCAGCAGAAACACTGGAGACAAACTGCTGATGATGGATGTCTGTTTATTTGAGAAAAGTCACAAACTTATATAGAATTAAAAAATGGGCAGGCAGAAGGGTGGTCCCGACACTACTTCCGTCCAATAACGACATTATGACTGGCTAACCGATATGTCTGGGCCCTCCAATAAAGTTGAGGTTCAGGAAGCACAGGAAGCTGTGTCTCAGGGCAAACTCGTTACCTGTTAAAAAGCAGGATGAATGTAACATTCAACTTCTTAGAGTTGTTTACCAAAGGAGTTCTAGCACATTTTGTTAAAGAGGCAGAGAATGGAACCTGGGGTGCAGCCCATCACTCTTGCTGCATGCCCAGTGAACA
Organism: Ochotona curzoniae; assembly: GCF_017591425.1. NCBI lineage: Eukaryota > Metazoa > Chordata > Mammalia > Lagomorpha > Ochotonidae > Ochotona > Ochotona curzoniae. The sequence goes on from NW_024465460.1 coordinate 19,882, forward strand.
GGCCATGTTGGGGTATCAGCTGAAACTCCTGTCAGGGGTTTCTCTGGGGACACAGTGTGTCACGTGCCTACAGGCTGAGATACAGAGGCGATCTCCCCCAATCGAGACTTCTTAGCTCTCATGCCAAAGATGTTGAGTTAAAATTTGCAGTTGGCAGGCTAGCCAGACACACAGCAGCATAACATAAATATCTACTCTGAACTTGTTAATGACATTGACTGCCAGGAACAGATAACTGCACTGATGGTTAGGAGCTGTGCTAATAAGCAGCCGCCAACTGCATCCACCTTGCAACTCCTACAACTCCTGGCTTTCAACGGAATTTTAGGATCCTAAATTCGACCTCTGTACTTTTAGGCCCTTTAACTTCAGAAATCTGCATTCAGCATTTAAATGGTGTCACCATCATCAAAGGTGATTTCAATGACAACATTTAATTTTGAGTGAAGCCGTGAGGAACACATCCATAGGACAAGGATGAGCTAAGAAACTATGCAAGATGATACAAAACCTCTGAAACAAGAAAGAAAAACACAGTTGTTTCATTTGTGAAAAGATGTGCTCAAAGAAAGATGGAGTGAACATCTCACCAACAAACAGATGATCAAAAATTAGTTCAGGGGGAGAAGTTTCTATCTGACTCAGGTTCCAGAAAGAGCTGGACAGGCAGATGCCACCTGCAAAGTAACCTGTTGCAGAGATGTTTATTGTGAGGTAAACCACAACCGGAAAAGCAGAGGAATCCTGCTTTGCCTCTGTAATCAGAGTGGGCTGACATGGATCTGGATTCTTCTTCAGAGTCCTCATGTTTGCAGGTTCATTTTAACCATAAAATGCTATGGACATTACAGTCCAGCTATACTATCTAAATAGTTTACTATTAACAACCTTTAAACACTCGCATGATTGCATCACTGTTGTTAGTGAGAGGCCCCCCACTCCAATCTTCAAGGAATGTGTTCTCCAAGAATGCCCAGGCTGTTTAATTTAATCCCTAATTTTCACCTCTGGAAATAATAGTTTGCATAAATCAACTTTCTCCTACTAATATTCTAACAGCTCCCTTATTATCTCTTTCTACAATTCTTTTGCATTTCATTTAGCACAGGGTCTGCATTAGACAAACTCCCCCACACACCTCCAATAATGTCTTTGACTTTGTCTTCTTTCAAAACATCTTTCTGCGTTTGATCTGGCTGTGTCCTTCCTCTCATGTCTCCAGACAAGCTGTCTTGACCCTGCTTGTTCATCTTCTACATCAGCACCAAAATCTGCAGGAATTAATCTGGCCAATGGCAAGGTTCCCTGGCAGGTGATATGACAGGAGATGAATGGGAACTATAAGAAGAAACAAAGATTTGTGATATCTAA
>NW_024465461.1:0-50200 GCF_017591425.1 Ochotona curzoniae
GCAGTCCACAAGGCCAGGAATGCACCGGGTGCAGGGAGGGAGGGGCAGGGTGTGAGCTGGACCCCTGGACAGAGTTCCCCAGGATTCACCCCAGAATGCCCAAACACCCAGAACCAGGGAATGTGGCCTGGCTTGAGATAGGGTGTAGGGAAGGAAGGGAGAAAGAGTGGCCGGAGCCACAGCATGGCAATTCAAGCTATCACCACCAACAAGAGGCATCCCACGTGGTCGTCAGTTTGAGTCCCAGCTGCTCCACTTCTGATCAGCTCCCTGCTAACAACATACCTGGGAAAGCAATATAGGACGGCCCACGTGCTTGGACCCTTGCACCCACGTGGGAGACCTGGAAGAAGCTACTGGCTCCTGACTTCAGCCTGGCCCAGCTCTGGCCATTGCAGCCATTTGGGGAGCGAACCAGCAGATGGGGCGTCCTCCATTGCTTTCCCAGGCGCGTTAGCAGGGAGTTGCATGGGAACTGGAGCAGCTGAGACCTCAACCGGCGCCCCTATGGGATGCAGTGGCCGCTGGCCACATCAACCGCCCTGGAATGGGGTCTTTGACACCCTATCCGGTGACTGCTGTCCTTATAAGAAGAGGGACTTTTGGAAGAACCAAAGGAAGCTAAGTCGGATCAACTCCGCTTTCCCCCCAACTCTGAAGAAGAGCGTCCAGGACGGACGAGTCAGGCCCGCACCTTGCTTTGCACTCGGGCCTCGGGAACTGCGAGACTGGACGTGCGAAGTTCTCCTGCGGCCACTCACATGGGACTCCTCCAGCAAGGATGCCCAGCGGATCCCTCAGCCGGGAGCACCGGGCGCCGCGCCACCCGACTCTCACCAGCAGAGGGCGCCCGTGTGCTGCGTGCTAGGCCGCTCTCTCCACCTTAGGGCGGGGCGGGGCGCCTGGCGCCGGTGACGTCATGGGGAGGGAGCACGGTGCCGGTGACGTCATGGGAGGACGGGAGTCCATGCTGGTGACATCATAGGAGGGGGCGGGAGTCCGGTGCCGGTGGCGTCATGCAGGGGCAAGACCCCGGCGCTGGTGGCATCACAGGAGTGGGCGGGAGACCTGTGTCGGTGATGTCATGTGAGTAGGCAGGAGGCTGGTGACGTCATGCAGGGGCGGGAGCCGGCGTGGTGATGTCATGAGGTGCACCAGCCTGCAGCCCTGGCTTGCGGCTCTCCGCTGTGTCTCAGGGTGGGGGCCCTGCGATGGGGCAGTCTTCCTTCCAGTGCAGGTCAGGTGGCTGTGGAAGCAGGTCCCAGGGCCCAGGAGGGTCACGGCCCTCTTGGTGACCCCTGTCTGCAGCACGGGAGGCCGGCTGGCGCTCTGACACCGAGCCCAGCCCTGGCCCTGCTCAGCAGCTCAGCCAGGCCAGGAGTCCTAGGTGCAGCCCTCCTTGCCCTAGCAATGCAGCACCAGGAAGTGGCTCCCACAGCCACCTCAGCCACTCAGGCTCCCTACTTCCTAAAGACTTCGTGCAAGTCATTCCTTCCTTCTCCGAGCTGCTTCCCACCTATTCTGTCTCCAAGTACGGAGGTGGCTGCTATGCAGCTAAAAACAAACGGCACTTGGGGCGGGCACTGTGGCACAGCAAGCTAAGCCTTCACCTGAGGCGCCAGCATCCCATATGGGAGCCAGTTCTTGTCCTAGCTGTCCCACTTCCCATCCAGCTCCCTGCTAGTGCACCTGTAAAAGCAGCAGAGGGAGGCCCCAGTGCCTGGGCCCCTGCACCCACCTGGGAGACCAGGAGGAGCTCCTGGCTCCCGGCTTCAGCCTGGCCCAGCACTGGCCATTGCAGCCATCTGCAAGGTGAACAAGCAGGCGGAAGATCTCTGTGCTTTCGCCCAGCCTAGGGAGAGCAGGGGTGTGTGTTGGGGTGGGGTGTCAGAGCTGTGTCCCTGCCCCACCCCCAAGCTCCAACCCCCAGATGGCCTTAAGCAATCTGTCTGTGCCCAGGGCATCCAGCCGCACACAGACCTCCCACCTCTGCCCTGTGCCTGCTCCCACCTCAGATGCTGAACGTGGGTGCGCAATGCCCGCCACGGCAGAAGCCCACGCTTTGGTGACAGCCACGTGTGCCTGGGACTGGCCACATGAATGCCAAGGCCAGCCTGCCCCGCTCCGACTCCCCTACCTCCGCTCCCTGGGAGGGGCGAGCTGGCCACTGAATCCTGCAGCCCCTGTGCTGGGCAGCCACAGCTGCAGCTGCTGCAGGGGAGGCCAGCCTTGGACACAGAACCACCCACGCCTGCCCGCCCCTCCCCAAAATGTTCTACCTTCTAGCATTTACCACCCTCCCCCACCTCTGCCACCACCAAAGACCTCACTACCAAGAAGCCTGTGCTTGCAAGATTCTGAATTTCAGGCACAGGGGAGGTTTATGTAACCATTCCCATGTAATGGGAGCAGAGCAGGTAGGCGGGGACGGCAGCAGCCTTGCAGGTCCCTGGAGCTAAGCGAGTGCAGACAGCAGAAGCTGTGGTGAGGGATGGTGGGACCCAGACACGGGCAGAGGACCGGGCAGAGCTGGGGGGTCTGGGTTCACGCGAAGGAGCGCTCATTTGCAGCAGTTCCAACACGGAGGCTGAGGAGGCCAAAGTGAAGTCCGGGGTCAAGGGCAGGGTTAAAGGTCAGAGCCTTGTGCGTGTGAGAGAGGGAGAGAGGCAGACACCAGTGAGGAGTGATCGGCCCTTCCAGAGAGAGCACCGAACCCCACTCCCAGCACGGTTGCCTTGGGGATCGTGTCTCCCACGCACGTGGGCTGCGGCCGACATTTCTGGCCGTGGCTGTGGCTGTGGCCCTGCGGCTGCCCACCACCTGGGAGACGTGGGCCGCACGTGGGGACTGGGACAGTGCACCTCCGGCCATGGCTGTGGCCCTGCACCTGCTCCCTGTCCCTCCGCTGCAACCCCCATGGCTGCCGGGTGATTCCAGGCAATGGCTCAGCTGCCTTTAATAGGAAGCCACCCCAGCATGGAGAAGGGTGCGATGCAGCTGTGTCCTGGGATCCGTCAACAAGCCCCTCATGCCCCTTCCTCCAGAGGTTGAAGTCTGGTGTCCCCACACTGCACAGTGAAAGAAGGCAGAGATGGGGCCTGCTGCAGTGGCCTAGCAGCTGAAGTCCTCGCCTTGCATACATAGGGATCCCATATGGTCACCAATTCTAATCCCGGAGGCGCTGCTTCACATCCGGCTCCCTGCTTGTGGCCTGGGAAAGCAGACAAGGACGGCCCAAAACCTTGGGACCCTGCACCCGCGTGGGAGAGCTGGAAAAAGCTCTGGCCGGGCTCCTGGCTTTGGATCGGCACAGCACCGGCCATTGCGGCCACTTGGGGAGTGAATCATTGGACGGAAGATCTTCCTCTCTGTCTCTCCTCCTCTCTGTATATCTGACTTTCCAATAAAAATAAATAAATCTTTAAAAAAAAGAGAGAGAGAGAGACAGACGGTAGAGATGAGGCCAGGGACACCTCAGCACCCACATGCATAGCACCCCCTGCCTGGTGCGGGAGGGTGGCTCTGGGACCACTCGGCTGCAGCCTGAGGCCCCAGCACACAAAAACCAGGTGCCTGGTTCCTCTCAAGATACCTTGGTTAACCCTCCCCTTGCAAGCACCAGCATCCCATATGGGTACCAGTTTATGCCCCAACTGCTCCCCTTCCCACCCAGCTCCCTGCCTGTGGCCCGGGAAAGCAGTGGAGGACGGTCCAAAGCCTCAGGACCCTGCACCCGTGTGGGAGACCCGGAAGACGTGCCTCGTTTTGACACAGCCCCACCATTTTGGCCATTTGGGAGCACAGCAGCTGCAAGTCCCTTCTCTCTCTGTCTCTCCCTCCCACCCTCTCGTCTACACCATGAGTGACACTGTAGCACCCTCGGCTCAATTCACTTTGACTCAATTCACCTTGGCTGTCTCTGTCTCCGGAACTGAGAGCAGTCATCCTGTGTCCCTTAAACCTCGCCCAGGTTCAGCACCAAGACTGTGTCAGTAACCCGTCCTCAAGGGCAGCACCTGAACCTGCTCCTCACCCGTTCCCCGCCCCCAGACAGACCTCTCTGCTGCCTGGTGCAGCCAAGGTGTAGCCTGGTGAAGCCATGGGGCTGGCTCACGGGGCTTCTGCTTGGCTCAGGAGGAAATCACCCAGGTGTGGGCCCGGCGGCATGGCCTAGTGCCTAAAAGTCCTCACCTTGAACGCACTGGGATCCCATATGGACGCTGGTTCTAATCCCGGCAGCTCCACTTCCCATCCAGCTCCCTGCTTGGGCCTGGGAAGGCAGTCAAGGACGGCCCAAAGCCTTGGGACCCTGCACCCGCGTGGGAGACCCAGAGGAGGTTCCTGGTTCCTGGTTTCGGATCGGCATAGCATCGGCCATTGCGGTCACTTGGGGAGTGAATCATCGGACGGAAGATCTTCCTCTCTGTCTCTCCTCTCTGTATATCTGCCTTTCCAATAAAAATAAATCTTTAAAAAAAAAATCACCCAGGCGCATGGGGAGTCCTCCGTGTGATTCCGGGGCCTTGGGCTCATCACCCGGTGGCCCAGAGCAAAACCCGCACGGCAGGGAGGACACTCAGACCCAACGTGTGTCATGGGATGGGGCAAGGCCTCCACCCTCTGATCCCCAGGAGCCCGCTCAGCTCCTGCCCGGGGGAGCTGCAGGTGTGCGGTGGCCCGGGCAGCTCCCCCGAGGCTGTCCCCGGCAGCCTCCTTGTTGTTCCTGGCTCCTGGGCCCCGTAGCGGGGAGAAGGGGGCCTGGCGGCCATGAGTGGATGTTTCCCCACTGTGCCTGCTTCCCAAGCCCCCCTGCGAGCTAGAGCCTGGCCTGCTGGAATTGTCCGTTCTTGTTTTCATTGGCAAAGGTTCCCACTGACCCAGGTGGGAGCTGCCTTCTCAGGGGCACCAAAACGAGCAGGTGTCACACGTCAGCACACACCAACATGCATCCACGTCAGCACACACCAACATGCAGCCACGTGCCCAACACATGTCAACACGTAACAACACACAGTGACTTAAATCAATACATGTCAACAGTCACACGCAAGAAGTGCCTCGACACACCAACATGTGTCAACACATGTCGACACACACCAACAGATCATGTGTCAACATGTACTGACACACAACACAACCAATACATGCCATCATGTGTCAACATGTGTCGACACGCACCAACAGATCATGTGTCAACATGTACTGACACACAACACAACCAATACATGCCATCATGTGTCAACAGCCACACATGTACCAGCACGCATCAATACACCAAACACATGCAGACATGTGTCAACACAGCCAGCGCACGCCATCCTGCGCCAACATGCACCAACACACGCCGTCACGTGTCAACACGCACCAGCACACATTCTTGGAGGATCCACTGGGTCTCTCTGGTTCCCGGAGGGCTGGAGGGTATTTGTTGAGTACCTACTACGTGCTGGGCTTTGGCGACCCAGCCTTGAGTGGCACTGTCGGTCCCGAAGCCGCCAGCAAACAGGTTGGAGCCTGGGAGTGCTGGAGGGAGCTGAGACAGCAGCCACGGGAGACAGAGCCCGTGCGAGACCTCACTCATGCCGGCCTCCTGCACCGTGACTTCCGGAGTTGCAGCGTGAGCTTGTCTAACTTCCGTTTATTCATTTTTTTAAAGATGCATTTCTCTGAGAGCCAGAGCAAGTACTTGCAGCTGCTGGCCGCAGTGGCCAGGGCTGGGCCAGGTGGAAGCCAGGAGCCAGGAGCTCCCATGATAACCCACGCACGCGCAGAGCTACAGACACTCGGGTCATCTGCTGCTGCTTTCCCGGCGCATTAACAGGAAGCTGGGTCAGAAGTGGAGCAGCCGGGACTCGAACCAGCCCTGTGATCCAGAATGCCAGCACTGCAGGCAACAGGTGGACACACCGCACACCCACGCGGGCCCCTATGGCCTAAACTGGATCCACTTTCTTCCCTTGAAAAATGTTTTTAACTGTGAGAGGCACAGACAGACTGAACTCTCATCGACCCGCCCCCCATCCCTGCGGCCCCAAATGCCAGCAACAGCCAGAACCGGGGGCTGGGGCCCAAACTGGGTGGCAGCAACCCAGCGCCTCCCACCGTGAGTATCTTTACCCAGCGCACCTCAGCCACCCCGTTCCTCCTGGGTGGCTGCCCTGGGCGCGCCATCCCCAGCCAGGATTCTCCTGGTTCCCCTCTGCCCGGCGGGCATGCATGCCTCCTCTCAGCTCAGACAGGGAGCCCACGCAGGAACGAGAACGGCCAGGAGCAGTGGCCAGGGGAGAGGCGACCCCCCGGGGCAAACGCACAGCCAGCCGACTGGGAAGCAGCAGGTGGGCTTGCGCAAGGGTGGCTCAGCCCAGGCCACAGCTCCTTTCCGAAGCCGGCTCACCCGCTTCCCCCGGAGGTGCAGTCCGGCGGCCGGGAAGGGCGTGGTGCGCGGACAGAAGGGGTGGACCCGGCGGCCGGTGGCACTGACCCTCGCGGGTCGCTGCGTGCGGGACCGTGGGCGTGGGGTGCAGGTGGAGGACACGGTGGGTGGAGGGCGAGTGGCGCCCGGCGCCCCTCTGCGCCCTGGAGCAAAGGGCGTGGGGCAGCACCCTCGGGGGGTGGGTGGACACTGCTGGGCCAGCCGCCCGGGCGCGTGGTCCTGCTGCCTCTCCTGAGCGTGGGGCTGTGGGGAACGAGGTGGGCTCCCAGGAGGGACTTCCTGACCCAAGCTGGCCCGACTGGCCTCCTCACCGGCCGCCAGCACCCACAGCGGATGCGGGCATCCCACGCCGAGGCCACACCCCGATGTGCGCTGCCGGAGGCAACTGCTGATGGGAGGCCGTCCAATTCCAGGCTCCTGCATTTGCGGAATGAACCACCGGGTGGTTCCCATTCACCAGGGTGTGCCTGTACGGGCCCCTCTGTGCCACTCTGCCATTTTTCTTTTTAAGATTTTATTTATAAAAAAAATAAAAACACCAAAAAAAATTTTTTTAAAGAAAAAGATTTTATTTATTTGCTTGGAAAGGCAGATGTACAAAGAGGAGGAGAGACAGAGAGGAAGATCTTCCATCCGATGATTCACTCCCCAAGTGACCACAACGGGCCGGTGCTGTGCCAATCCGAAGCCAGGAGCCAGGAACTTCTTCCGGGTCTCCCACACGCAGGCGCAAGGTCCCAAAGCTTTGAGCCGTCCTCAACTGCTTTCCCAGGCCACAAGCAGGAGCTGGCCTGGATTAGAACCGGCGCCCATATGGGATCCCTATGTATGCAAGGCGAGGACTTTAGCCTCTAGGCCGTGCTGCTGGGCCCTCTAGTAAATAAAACACTACATAAATAAAAGTTGCATTTTAAAGGAATAGTTATAACAGGGAAATATTCACAGCGTAATGTTTGTGATGCGATAGCTCAGTGGCTAAATCCTCACTTTGCCTGGGCTTGGATCCCCTAGAAGTGCTGCTTTGTGTCCCGGCTGCACCCGTGTGGGAGACCCTGAAGAGGCTCCTGGCTCCTGGCTTTGGATCGGCTCAGCTCTGGCCATTGCAGCCACTTGGGGAGTGAACCAGCGGATGGAGGATCTGTCTCTGTAAATATGACTTACTAATAAAAAAAAAAATAAATCTTTAAAGAGCAAAAAGCCAGAATGAAAAATGATGCCGACGAAGGCTGTTGGTGGGCAGCAGACGAGGTGCTGGGGGCGGAGGCCAGTCGGCACCTGTTCCTTGCTCCGGCCCTGTGGCCATCGGACCTCCTGTGGGGACATTCTCTGAAACCGTCGCCTCCCGCCAGGTCACCTGCTCACATTCCATCCGGTGTGTGTGAGTGCACGTAGCCAACAGGATGTGCGCCCTGTCCTGTGATGTGTCAGAATCCCACACTGCGGGCCTGGCGCGGTAGCCTAGTGCCTAAAGTCCTTGCCTTGAATGCACCGGAATCCCATAGGGGCGCCAGTTCTAATCCTGGAAGCTCCACTTCCCATCCAGCTCCCTGCTGTGCCCTGGGAAAGCAGTCGAGGATGGCCCAAAGCCTTGGGTCCCTGCACCTGCATGGGAGCCCCTGGGTCCTGGCTTCGGATTGGTTCAGCTCCAGTCGTTGCGGCTGCTTGAGGAGTGAATCAGAGGACGGATCTTCCTCTCTGTCTCTTCTCTCGGTATATGTGACTTTGTAATAAAAATAAATAAGTCTTTTAAAAAAAATTCCTTACAGAATGGCTGGTGTTGTGGCATAGTAGATTAAGCCATACCGCCTGCAATTCCAGCATCCCATATTAGCACCTGTTCCTCCATTTCCAATCCAACTCCCTGCTGATGGTCCTGGGCAAAACATCCAGAAACTCTCCCCTGCCACTCATATGGAGACCCAGATGGAGGTCCTGGCTCCGGACTTGGTGTTGGCCCTGCTCCAGCCACAGCTGTTGCAGCCAACTGGGGAGTGAACCAGCAGCAGTTGTGGTGTAGTTGGTTAATCCACCACTTGTGGGCTGCTCACATTCCATCTGGAAGTGCTAGTTCAAGTCTCCACCAAGCTTCTTCCTGTTAATACATCTGGGAGGAAGCCAAGGGCGGCTGGAGCAGAGTCCCTGCTACACAGGAGGGAGACCCAGCTGGGGTTCAACCCCCGCTGTGCAGCCATCTGGGGAGTGAGCCAGTGGGTGGAAGAGCTCTCTCTCTCTCTCTCTCTCTCTCTTTCTCTCTCTCTGTTCTCCCTCGCTCTTCACCTTGCAAGTAAGTAAATAAGTGCGTGTGTGAGTCTGAAATTTTCCAAAATAAAAGATTTTCAGAATCTTCCATTTGAATCAGCTAGCTAATAATACCCACGCTCACCTGCTTAAGGAGCGCAAACCAAAGTCTTCAACTTCGGGTCAATCTCTCCGAAGTCTAGAGAGACAGTGAAGAGGCCGAGTACCGGGCTCGGGGTGGGGGTCCTGCCAGTGAACCTCCTCCGGATCTCCCACGAAGGTGCAGGATCCCAAGGCTTTGGGTCGTCCTTGGTTGCTTTCCCAGGCCACAAGCAGGGAGCTGGATGGGAAGTGGAGCCGCCGGGATTAGAACCGGCGATCATATGGGATCCTGGCACGTTCAAGGCAAGGACTTTAGCCGCTAGGCCACACCGCCGGGCCCCAAATTAATCTTTTTTTGAAAATTAGCAAAAAGAAAAATCCAGTTGGTTCTTTCTAAGGGAGGGTTGCTCGGTCTTCCTGTTGTAGCGTGTGCGTGTGTGTGTGTGTGTGTGTGTGTGTGTGTGGTTCAGTTGCTCTGTTGTCTGTGTCTGGAGCCGAGGCGCTCAGAGGCCCTGCGGTGGGGACCGACTCTTGGGTGTTTAGGGTTGGCCTCAGCTTGATGTAAACACAGCAGATTCCTCCGGAACCCATCGCAGGCGCCTCTTTGAAGTTGAGCCACTCCTTCCTTCCCTTGCCCTGCCGCCCACGTCACCCCTTGGCCAGCAGATGCTCCCCTGGGGAGGGCCAAGTCCTGGAACCCTGGCCGCACCCTGTCCACCCCAGCTGGCTCTGCCCCGTGGGAGCCTTTTCCGTTCTCTGCTCTAGCCGACCCACCCCCTCCACCACCAGGAAAGACTTGGCCCCCAGGAAGTGAGAGCCCTTGGGAAGGCACAGCTGTGTCCCGAAGCCACAGGGAGGCGGTACCCCTGTTCAGACGACCCTCCCAATTCAAGGTCAAAGAAATCAGCCTCTCTCTAAAAGAGAGAGAGACTGGTTTATTTAAAAGGCAGAGGGACACACAAGGAAGGGGTCTTTCTATTTGCTGATTCACTCCCCGAATACCCACAAGTCAGGAATGGGCCAGACCGGAAGGAAGCCAGGAGCCAGGCTCTGCCATCTGGGTCGCTCCTGCATGGACGTGGGCGTGGGCAGCAGGGGTCTCAAGCCGTTGGGCTACCCCGGGGTGTGCATTAACAGGGCGAAGGCGCTATAGGACAGTCGCCTTTTCCAAGGTGCCTTCTGCTTCTCTGGGAAATGGAGAGAGAATGCATCCTGAGCCCACCTGTGCCTTCCACAGAGGCCGCCTCCTCCCCGTCCTCCAGCACCTCCTTCATCGGCGTGCAGAGCTGACCCCAGCATCCCAGAGCCTCTTGGTCACCTGGAGCCCTCACAAGGGCTCCCCTCTCCCTCCAACCCTCCCATCAGAACCTGCCAAGACTTCCAGTCACATGTTCGTTTGGTCGATAAAACTGCGCCAGGCGGAGTCAAGACCACTGCAACTCTGTCGCCTGACTTGCCTTCAGTCTCCTCATGCAGGCAAAGCTACCAGGCAGCTACCAGGCATAAGCTGGGTCAGGGGCTCACTCGGCAGGCCCTTCCCGTGTGGGGGAGCTACTTCTGACCTCCATCTCACCCTCCTGGCTTGGAGGAAACCACCATCCTCCTGGGGGCTGACTCACCTGCCGGGCATTGGGTGGCAGTGTGCTTGCACAGTGGTGTCTCTGGGGCTCAACGCACGCTCTCTCCAGCAATACTGGCAAACGTGTTGCCAGGTTACCATGCCCCCACGCCTGACTCTTAGTAGGGTGTGCAGGGGGTGGCCCACAGATGGAAAAGGAGTAATGATGGCCAAAGGAGCCCAGGGGCATGGAGGGAATGGAGCCCCAGGAGGCCGTTCCCCTGGTGGCCACCTCCAGGGTCCCACGTCCAGTTCAGGATCTGCCTTTTGCAAAGGGAAGGCCAGGAAGGACAGTGTGCCTCTGGTGGGAGCAGGGAGCTTGCCCCGCCTGGCCTGTGTGCAAGTGCGCTTCCGGTGTGCTCTGCGAGCTGTGGACACGGCTGCCGAAATGAGCTTGGCTCCAGAGCCAGAGCCTGACTTTAGTGCCACCTGACTCTTCCTAATGGGAGCCAAGGTGACTCATTCGGATCCAAGAGCCAAGGTCCCCTCACCTGTAGAACCGGAAGCACCTGCGTCCCTTCGGGCGCCAAGCTGAGCACACACCTGTAAGGACTCCATTCAACATCCGCTGGAAGTGACCCCGGTCTCATGGCAGCAAGGCCCCACACCCGGCGAGGGAATGAGGGTGGCAGCCCTGATCCCCTGGGGTACTGGGGAGCAGGCGTCACCTTGTGGTTTCCTTCAGCCTAAGTGTTCACGTTCTACGGGGTCAAGATCAGTCCTCGGCTATGACCCGAAGGCACGTCACCTCCACGTCAGAGTACCAGGGCGTGAACCTCAGCTTCATTCCAAAGTGCAACTTCCTGCAGAGGCACGCCCTGCCAGGCAGCAGCTGACGGCCCAAGGAGGGGAAGGAATCAGGTTCCTGCCACCCCCATGGGAGAGCTGCCCTGAGTCCCTGGCTCCTGGCCCAAGCCTTCCTGGCTGCTGCTGCAGGCACTGGGGGAGTGAACTAGCAGAGGCGCGCACGCGCACACGCTCTCCCTGCCTCTCAAATAATTGGTTGAAAAAGAACGCACCCTCTTTCAAAGTTGCCAATGGAATTAAAAGGTGAGTTTCTTTTCACGCCTTGCTATGTTGGCTTCATCCTCCATCTAGATTAGATCCTGCAGAGCTAACCAGCTTTCATCCGGTACATACATTGCCAGAAAGCCTCCCAGTCTCCCCAGGGGGTCTTTCAATTGTTTCCAACCTCTTGCTGCCGTGAAGAACGTATTACGATCAGTGTCACTGGCTCCGCTGCAGGTGTGTCTCAATAGTCAGAATCCCGGCGAATAGAACTTTTGCTTTCTTTTTTTTTTTTTAGGTCAAAAGGCAACTGCATTTAAAAAAAAAAATGCTGGCAGTGGCAATTCCAGTCTGCGCTCTCACCAGCCGGGTCCGAGAGTACTTGTCTCCCACACCCACGCCAACGCAGTGTTATCACCATGGGCTCACGGCCAATCTGATAGGCGGGAAATAGTCTTAGACTATAGTTTCAATTTGCCTGCCCTAACTCTTACCAAAAAAAAAAAAAAAAAAAAAGAAACCACTTATTGCGCCCATCCCATGGGCTCTCTCTCAGGGGTGACTCTCGCAGGGCGAGGGGAGTCTCTTGGCATACTTTTTTTTTTTTTCCCCACATTGCACTTGTATTAATCCTGTTGAGTTGGAGCAACTCTTTATGTACTAAAGAAATTCAAATCTTTAAAAAAATTAGTTTTAAAAAAATTATTTATTTATATTAGAAAAGGCGATTTATAAAGAGAAGGAGATACAGAGAGGAAGATCTTCCGTACGCTGCTTCACTCCCCGGGTGACTGCAATGGCCAGAGCTGAGCTGATCCAAAGCCAGGAGCCAGGACCTTTTTCCGCATCTCCCCCATGCAGGTGCAGGGTCCCAAGCCTTTAGGCCATCCTTGACTGTTTTCCCAGACCACTGGTGGGGAGCTGGATGGGTAGTGAGGCAGCTGGGACACAAACCGGCACCCAGATAGAATTCCAGCAGATGTCAAGCGAGGATTTAGCCACTGAGCCATCACACCAAGCCCGGGAACTCAAATCTTGATTGCAGCCAGTTCAAGATGGAAGCTGAGAGCGCTCTACCAACCCAAGAGCTGTCTGAGCTAGTTTACCTAAATCTCATGCCCACATCAGGGCTTGTCAACATGGGGCTCCTCACCCATCCGTTTCATCGCCCCAATTCCTCCCCGTTTTCCTTGTTTGTTTTGTCTGTGCTGAACGCAACGTCGGCGGATCCAGTGATTTAAGGAATCCTGACAGCTCTGTCCACCCTCGCCTGGTCAAGGTTTCAGAGAGAAGTATCAGGGTTTTCTCCTTCTTCCAGCCGGGACTGCCTGCTTGGCACTGCCTGCTCAGGTGGACAGAAGAGACAGGCGTAGGGGAAGTGGGCGTCTGGGTCCCACACGGACAGGGGGTCGTGGGGGTCTGGGTCCCTCCTCTGGATGGCCGAGCAGTGCTCCAGAGCTGGGCACCATAGTGGGCACACAGAGCCGGGCAATCAGACCTGAGTCCACCTGCGCACACAAGCCAGCAGACCACAGCGAGGGGCTGCCCATGTCTCTGAGCAAAGCCATGGAAGCCAAGAACAAGGGCACAAGCACTCCTTGTAGGCGGGGGGGACCCCCTTGCGGCTGGAGAGAGTGTCCATGTTTCACGGAGCTGCTAGGAACAAGTCAGAGAGCGTGTGCAAGGTGGGGCAGGATGAAGCACGGTGCCCCGGGGGGTGGGGGACGGGGCGCTCCTTGTCCAACGGGTGTGGCAAGACATGGATGGGAACCCGGCTTTCCAGTGCTTCCCCGGGCATCCTCAGGCATTCCCTGGCTCCAGGAGCCTCGGGAAACTTCCAGGCAATGGTATGGCTTTGACATGGAACCTATGCACATCCTCTCATAAGTTAGCTTTGAAATTGTATTCATTTTGTTCTTTTTACTGGCTTTGAAGGTGGGGTGAGTGGAGGGAGAGAGAGAGAAAGAGAGAGAAATCTTCCATTCACCGATTCACTCCCCCAATTCCCCAATTGCCTATAATAGCCAGAGCTGAGCCAGGCAGCAAGCAGAAGCCTGGAACTTCATCAGCGCCCTTGATGCATGGCCCAGGCACTTGGTCCGTCCTCCATTGCCTTCCCAGGTGCAGCAGCAGGGGACAGGAACCACACCGTGCTAGGGAGTATGGCTGTGGCTTGGCCTGCTGGGCCACAAGGGCCCACATCCTTCTTACTGTTTTGTTTTGAAGATTTATGTAGCTCCAAGTTACAGAGAGATCTCCCATCTACTGCTTGACTCCCCAAAGGACCACAATAACCAGAGCTGGGTCAGTCTGAAGCCAGGAGCCGAGAGCTTCCTCCGGCTCGCCCATATAAGTGCAGGGGCCCAGGCACCAGGGCAATCTTCTGCTGCTTTCTCGGGCACATTAGCATAATGCTCAATAGGAAGTGGAGCAGCCCAGGACTCAAATCAGCACCCAGATGGGCTGCTGACATCACAGACAATACAGCTTAACCGCTGCCCCACAGGACTGCATTGCTGGGTCATCTAGATACTTCTGTGGAGCTCCACCCCCACCCTGCATTCAGAACGCTCTGATCGGGAAACCCAGATTGGAGCGGAACCTTAGCCCGAGGCTGACACCTGTTGGGTCCCGCTGCTTGTGTGGCCAGGCAATCTGTAGGGGCCTCGGTGGGTGGCTGTCTGCTGCAGCCAGGGAGAGGGTTGGCCGGATCCCCTGGGCCCCCCGAGGCCTTCAGGTCTTGTAGCAGGGAACTGGGCCACAGGTGTCAGGTCAGGTTGTTCCAAACCAGCGCTGCCTGCTGGCCGCAGCAATCCTGCCGAACCGGCTGGGGAACCTGTCTGGCCAGTGCGTAGCCTCAGGGACCACAGTCCTGTGCTCTGGGGAGGCCAGGGACAGGGTCCCCCTCTAATTACCCCCTTAGTGGGGTAATGCAATCGTTGCCACGGAACACTGCAGCCTGCCCAGTGGACAGTGAGCCCCCTGCCTGCGCTGTCGGAGCTTCAGAGCCCACCAGAGCAGGTGAACAAATAGGAAGGTAGGAGCTGAAGCTGCTATTTATTTATTATTAAAAAATAATAAAAATAAATCTTAAAAAAAAAAAAAAAGAAGAGGATGAGCCTTTGGGGACCCAAAAAGAAAGACCAACTAGGAACGGGGTCGGGGCAGGGGAGGGGAGAGTTGAAGCCAGAGAGAGGGGGCAGGGCCAGGAAGCCACAGGGACAAACCCAGGTGGTGACTCAGGGTGGCGTAGTGACAAGCCCTGGGGTGAGGTTAGGCTAGGAGATGGCCACGCTGGACCAGGGTACTGGAATACTGCCCAAGGCCCACTTGCACAACTAGAGAGACCTGGACAGGCGGGGCGGGGGGTGGAGTGAGCATGAATGGGCTTCGTCTGGAGGGAGGTGAGCATGAACAGGCCCTGCTTGAGAGGGGTGAGAATTCATGTGTCCCATTGGGGGAGGTGAGCATGAATGGGCCCCATCTGGCTTGACAGGTGACAGTTCACCTTCAAGCAAACCAGGACTCGGGGAGGGGAAGGATGTGGCCTGAGATCTTAGAGCCCATGGGTGCCAGGGTTTCTGGATGGGGCCAGTTGATCTCTACTCACCACCCTATACTGCCCCTGGCCTATGGGGCAAAAGACCCGTGGACAGAAGGGCAGTCATGTGATGTGGCAGAGTTAAGTTAACAACACCTGTAATGTCAGCATTTGGGGAGTGAACCAGTGGATGGCTCAGGGCCCAGAGCAACAGCTCAACATGCTAATCCTCATATGGAGGCCGGTTCATGTCCCAGCTGCTCCACTTCCCATCCAGCTCCCTGCTTATGGCATAAGAAAGCAGCGAAGGATGGCCCAAAGCCTTCGGACCCTGCACCTACATGAGAGACCCAGAAGAGGCTCCTGGCTCCTGGCTTCAGATCAGCTCAGCTCTGGCCATTATGGCCACATAGGGAGTAAACCAGAAGATGAAAGATCTTTCTCTGTCTTTCCTCCTTCTCTCTATAAATCTCCTTTCCAATTTAAAATACTATTCTTATTTTATTTATTTTATTTTATTTTATTGGAAATGCGGATATACAGAGAGGAGAGACAGAGGGGAAGATCTTCCTTCCGATTATTCACTCCCCAAGTGAGCGCAACGGCCAATGCTATGCCGATCCGGAGCCAGGAGCCTCTTCCGGGTCTCCCACGTGGGTGCAGGGTCCTAAAGCTTTGGGCCGTCCTTGACTGCTTTCCTGGGCCACAGGCAGAGAGCTGGATGGGAAGTGGGACTGCCAGGATTAGAACCAGCGCCCATATGAGATCCCAGGGCGTGCAAGGCAAAGACCTTAACCACTGCGTCATCGCACCAGGCCCATATTTTATTTTATTTTTAAAATGTTATTGTTGATGATGTTTACATAGGTGATTGGGGTGGGAAAGGTCCAGGATCAGGGGAGATTGGTGAGACCTTTGTTTTCACATTTTCTTTTCCTTCTTCCCATATCTGGGGGAAGGAGACAGATAAGGCAGGAGCCACACCCAGCCTCCCAACCACCCCAGCTCCCGGGGATGGGGCACGCCCTCCTGATGTCAGCCCAGGGTCCCCGATTGGAGCATGCGCCGAGGGTTCTGCTCAGGTGCTTTGGATCTCGCAGATGCAAGGATGAGGAAATCCTGCCAGGACCCCTGGCTGACACAGTCCACCGCTGAGTCTCCGTCTGCCCGGGCATTTGCTCTCATGCTGCCCTGGGGTGGTCGGTCCATTTGTCCCGCCCTCCTTCCTCTGCTGTGACACCTGGTGTCCTCTGCAGGCTCCAGTGTCTGACACCCCCCCACGTGCCTCTGGCTGTGCCGTCCACTGCTCCGTCAAAGCCACTGAGGAGGCCCAGCTCTGACGCATGCGCTCCATGGTCAGACCATGGGCATCGCCCAGCTCCATTGGTATACTCGGACCTAGGTGGGCGATCCCAGGCCCCACCGGAACCCCCCCTCCCTCAGGGCTGCGTGGCCCAGCCCACCAGCACTACACATGCCAGTTGAAAGCATCTAGGCAGGTGACCAAAATTAATTATAAAGAAATCTCTCTTTAGTTCTGACTTCCTAATAAGTAAAGCAAATATTTAAAATGCTTATTTACTTTTATTTGAAACAGTTACGGACAGAGGGAGAGACAGAGAGTTCTTCTGCCCACTGGTTCATCCTCCAGTGGCCGTGACAGCCAGGGCGGGGCCAGGAGCCTCATCCAGATCCCTCTTGTGGGGGGGACTGGGGGCCCAAGCACTTTGGCAGTGCTCTGCTGCTTCCCCAGATGCACTGGCAGGGAGCTGGTTTGACAGTGGAGCAGCTGGGACTCAAACCGCCATCGATGTAGGCAGCTGGTGGGATAGGCAGAGTCTTAGCTTGCTTTGCCACGACACTGACCCGAATAAATCAAATCTTCAACAACAACAAGGAAACGAGAGTGGTTGAGGAAGGGGAGAGGGTTGATGTCTACCTCAAGGAGAACAACCTGGGGCCCCACCTCTCTCCCCTGGGTTTCTGTGTGTGCTACCCCCCGCCCGGGCAGTGAGACCAGGGCTGCATATGACACTCCCTGGGGGCCTTGTCTTTGCAGGGACCTCCGGATCTCAGTTCTCTGGCAGATTCCACCTCCACACTTGATCTCAGCCAAAAGGCTGAGAAGCGAGGCTTCAGTGAATTATGGATGGGAAATGCTCGTGGGGCGGGGGAAGCCACTGCACCCAGTGTGCGTGGTGTGTAGACTGTTGCCCTGGCAACGCGATCACCAGCATTCTGTGATTAGCACGTGGCATTCAGATTACACGAGAGAAGACACGCAGAGCGAGTGGGAGGGGCTTGGGTGCCTTTGGGTGTTCTGGCATCCTGGGATTCTGGGGCCACCAAGAGGGAACAGCATTGAGTCCCCGAGGACCTCAGGACCGGGACAAACCCCCTGGATGTCCTTCCCCAGCTCTCAAGATGGCTTGGTCATCCCTGTCTGTACCCTTGGTGTGTATGCCTGCAAGCTCCAGCCAGGCACCACCTGCCTGGCTCGGAGAGCGGAGGTGAGCTGTTACAGGACAGACACAGCACTGATTAACCCCTGCCCATCACCAGGGCCAGGCTGTTCCATTCCTCATGGACACCTTCCAGAACTTTCTTCGTGTGCTCAAGGATATCTGTGGTACCCCAGGTCATCCTGGCCTGCAGGGGTGGGAGTCCTCCCCGTGCTGGGGCTCAGTTTTCACGTCAGGGAGAGGATGGAGTGGATTCTGTCCAGCTCTAAGAGCAGGTGTCTTTTGCTCTTGAGATCTCTCCACCCCTCCCCACCGCCCCCCGCCTTGGTCCCAGCCACGCCTGCTGAGAAAGGACAGCATTCTTGGGACTCCAAGGAGGCAGCCCCACCCAGCCCAGCCCACCTCCACACCCCATCGCCCTGCTGTTTGCTGTTAGCTGGCAGGCAACTGGAGGGGCCCGGCCTTCCCTGGCATTTCAAGGATGCCACTCCGGAAAAAAAAATGCCAGTGCAGTGGGGAGGAAGCCAGGTCTGCCCACCTACCGCCCCCACCCCAGCACCCTCTGAAGCCACTCCTTCTGCCTGAATGAGGCACCCAACCTGTGCCAAGGAGCCACTGACCTGTTGGCAGCGACTGGCAGGCAGGCAGGCGTGCAGGCTCTGCCAGCCACTGAATTGGGCTGAGCCCCCTCCCACCTCCTCCAGGCCACGTGAGCATCTAATACAGCCGCGTCCCAATACCCGCCCCCTAGGCGCACACTCCCCCCTCCCCCCACCCCCACCCCCCTCCCCCCACCCAACCCCCACCCCCGTCTGGGCTTGTCTTTTTGCTTCAGCATCCCCAAACTCCACCTGCTGGCTAAGGCATCAACTTGGCTGCCAGCCTGCTGAGAAATGCTAGGCAGGGTGGGGGGTGGTGGGGAGAGGGGGCGGTGGGGGAAGGGAATGCAAACAGAACACCCCCATCCTCAGGAGAACACAGACACCCTGTTGTTCCTCGACGGCCAAAGCATCTGTCAGTTGGGCAGAGTGAGAAGCAGGGGCCCAGAGATGCAAGTCAGGGCACTGGGCGCCCCTGGGCATGGGCTGGCAAGAGCCATAGAGTCCCAGAGCTGGGTTCAAGAGGATGTGGGCTGGGCCTGGCGGCGTGGCCTAGCGGCTAAAGTCCTCCCCTTGAACGCACCGGGATCCCATATGGGCTCGCCGGTTCTAATCCCAGCAGCTCCACTTCCCATCCAGCTCCCCACTAATGGGCCTGGGAAAGCAGCAGAAGATGACCCAAGGGCTTGGGCTCCTGTACCCATGTGGGAGACCCAGAAGCAGCTCCAGGCTCCTGGCTTTGGCCTGATCCAGCTCTGCCTGTAACAGACATCTGGGGAGTGAACCAGCCGATGGAAGATCATTCTCTCTTTCTCTGTAATCCAAACTTTCAAATCAATGAATGAATCTTAAAAATAAATACAGCTTAGGAAACCATAATGAAATAAGAAGTTGTTGACTTATATATTCGAAAGACAGAATGACAGAGATTTTTCCACCTGCTGCGTCACTCTCCAGGTTTACGACAAGGGTGGATATAAGCCAGATCAGAGTCATGAGCCAGGATCTTCTGGGTCTCCCACAGGTGCAGGGGCCCGAGCACTCAGCCATCCTCCACTGCTTTCCCAGGTGCCTTAGCAGGGAGCTGGACTGAAAGATGCAACAGGGGCCAGCACCATGGCTCGCTGGCTAAATCTTTATCTCGCTCACGCCGGGATCCCATATGGGCCCCTGTTTTTGTCCCAGCTGCTCCACTTCCCATCCAGTTCCCTGCTTGTGGCCTGGGAAACCAGTGGAGGACGGCCCAAAGCCTTGGGACCCTGCACCTATGTGGGAGACCTGGAAGAAGCTCCTGGTTCCTAACTTCAGATCCGCTCAGCTCTGACTGTTACAGCCACTTGGGGAGTGAACCAGCAGATGAAAGATCTTTCTGTCTGTATGTCCTTATCGCTGTAAAATCTATCCAATAAAAATAAATTATTTTTAAAAGGAATAAATAAATAATAATCTATCCAATAAATAAAATTCTTTTTAAAGGGAAAGAAGAAAGTAGAGCAACTGGGGCGTCCGTATGGAAGGTTGGCGTCGCAGGTGGGGGCTTAACCCACACTTCCATGATGCCAGTCCCTTCCAAATGTTTATTACTTATTTATGTTTCAAAAGCAGATTTAGAGAGAGAAGGAGAGACAAAACATTTCGTCTGCTGATTCAGTCTCCAAGTAGCCACAACAGCCAGAGCTAAGCTGGAACTTAGCCAGGAACTCCTTGCAGGTCTCTCCCGTGGACACAAAGGCCTAAAGTCTTGGACCATCCTCAACTGCTTTTCCAGGAGCATCAGCAGGGAGGTAGATGGGAAGTGGAGCAGCCAGGATCTGAACTGACATCCATTACGGATGCCGGCACTGCAGACACCAGCTGTGTCCACTATGCCTCAACACTAGACCCATCGCTGGTTTCTTTTTCTTTCTTTCTCTTAGAAAGATTTGTTTATTCTTATTGGAAAGGCAGATATAGAGAGAGGAGGAGAGACAGAGAGGAAGAGCTTCCGTCCGATGTTCACTCCCCAAATGGCCAAAACGGCTGGAGCTGAGGCAATCCGAAGCCAGGAGCTAGGAGCTTCCTCTGGGTCTTCCACATGGGTGCAGGGTCCCAAGGCTTTGTGCCGTCCTCGACTGCTTTCCCAGGCCACAGGCAGGGAGCTGGATGGGAAGTGGAGCCTCCGGGATTAGAACCAGCGCCCATATGGGATCCCTGCACATGCACATTCAAGGCGAGGACTTAAACCACTGCGCTTCCTCTGGGTCTCCCACACGGGTGCAGGGTCCCAAGGCTTTGTGCTGTTCTCAACTACTTTCCCGGGGAGGTGGAAGGGAAGCAGGGTTGCCAGGATTAGAACTGGTGCCCATATGGGATCCCTGCACGTGCAAGGCCAGGACTTCAGCTGCTAGGCTACTGCGCTGGGCCCTTTTACTTTCTTTTTTTCTTCCTTCCTCTCTTTCTTTCTTTCTTTCTTTCTTTCTTTCTTTCTTTCTTTCTTTCTTTCTTTCTTTCTTCCTTCCTTCCTTCCTTCCTTCCTTCCTTCCTTCCTTCCTTCCTTCCTTTCTTTCTAAGATTTATTTATTTTGCTCAGAAAGGCAGATGAGATTTATGGAGAAAAAGACAGAGAAAGATCTTCTGTCTGCTGATTTACTCTCCAAGCGGCTGCAAAGGCCGGAGCTGAGTCAATCCAAAGCCAGGAGCTAGGAGCTTCTTCTGGGCCGTCCTCGACTGCTTTTCCAGGCCACAAGCAGGGAGCTGGATGGGGAGTGGAGCAACTGGGACACAAACTGTCATGCACATGAGATCATGGAGCGTGCAAGGCACGGATTTAGCCACGGAGCCATCGCACCAAGCCCCCACCGCTGGTTTTCCGGGTACATTCTCTACGTGAAGTTTGGCCAGCGTCAAGGACTGTATCATTCTTCCTCCCCGAGTTTCCCAGTAAGCTTCATGCTTGTCCTTCTCAACAGGACTTGCTAGGGGCTCTTCTCACACCAATGCCTTCTTCTTGGGCCTCCAGTGAGATCCTGTTCAGGTTTGTTAGCACCAGTGAAATGCCAAAAAAAAACTTCAAAGAATTTCAAAATTCATGCCCTGTTTTTTTTTTTATGTAATATATGTTCTTCATTAACTTAAATTTTTTTTTTTTAAATTTTAGATGATGTTTACCTAGTTGATCAGGTAGGGAAGGATCGAGGGCCAGGCAAAGGCAGGTACAATCACTGTCTCCACGTTTCCCATGTCTTTTTCCTGCATCTGGAGGGAGCGGGGAGACAAACGGAGAAGCCACACCCTGTTTCCCAACTTGCCCAGCACCCAGATATAGGGAACAGCCACTCAGTATCAATCCAGGGTCCCCGACGCGGCGCAGGCCTTGAGGGTTCTGCCCAGGTGGTTTTTGGATAGTTCTGAAATGTTGTCCATCTTGCCGATCCAAGGATGGGGCAACACTTTCGATGTCCACTAGCTGACATGGTCCACCTTATTAGAGTCTCTGTTCGCCAGCTGTTGGCTGTCATCCTCGGGCCAGGGTGATTGTCTAATCTGGCTCTGTTCTCTTTTCTCTGGGATGGTAGCGGATGTCTTCTGAAGGCCCCAATGAGCTGCTGCCATATCCTCTATGCTGCTCTGGGCCAGCTGTCCACTACTGTCTTCTCCACCAATTCTTACAACAAGCTCAAGGGCCTGGGGCAGGTGCCTGGGCACCACTAAACCTTAACCCCCCACCCCAGGGCTTATGGACCCATCACCCACCACACATGTGAACCTGAGCCTAGCAACCTGGACTCCACCAGACTCTGCGTCCCAGGGGCTCACAGACCTGGTGCCTATTGCCCAAGCAGGCTCAAGGACCTGGGCCAGACAACCTGGGCCCCACCGGGCTGACAAACCCGGCACCCACCATGCTGGTGGGCCCAAGGACCCAGGCCAAGTGATCCAGACCCTGCCAGATACCCCCCTTCCTCACCCCTGAGGCTCATGGGCCCAGCATCCACTGCACATGTGGATCCAAAGACCTGAGCCTGGTGACCCAGACCCCACCAGGCCTGCACCTCCAGGAACTCACGGACCTGGCACCCACTGTCCCCCGACTGCAATGGCTCACCTTACCTCTGCCTCAATGGGTTTTTTTTTTTTAAAGATTTATTTTTATTATTTTGTTTATTGGAAAGGCGGATATACAGAGAGGAGAGACAGAGAGGAAGATCTTCTGTCCGATGATTCACTCCCCAAGTGAGCGCAACGGCCAATGCTATGCCGATCCGAAGCCAGGAGCCTCTTCCGGTCTCCCACGCGGGTGCAGGGTCCCAAAGCCTTGGGCCGCCCTCGTCTGCTTTCCCGGGCCACAGGCAGGGAGCTGGATGGGAAGCGGGGCTGCTGGGATTAGAACCGGCACCCATATGGGATCCCGGGCGTGCAAGGTGAGGACCTTAACCACTGCGCCACCGCGCTGGGCTCCTCAATGGGTTTTTCAGTCTGATTTGGTCCAGTCTGTCTCCAGCTCCAGCTCATGCTGGTTGGTGTTGCAGCCTATCCTGGCCAAGCCAGCCCCTTATCCCAACCCCAGAGTGAACTGGTTGGTTTGCGGCTCAACCCAGCGCTTCCTGCACTCTGTCCTAGTCCTCAGATGTGCCAATGGATGTTATGAACTGGTGTGGCCTGGCCTACCCACCCCCCAGACCTTATCTACATGTATGCTGGGCAGTACTGTTGCCTGGCCTGGCATGGGTTGCCCCTTGCCTTGGTCCTTGCGCTCACCGCAGCTCCTCTTTCAGGCTTCCTCCCAGTGGCAGATCCTGCACACTCTAGTGGGTCCTTGACCCAAGTTGACTTTGTCCACCTCTTGCTCTGGCAGGAACAGTATCCTTGTCCAACCGGCCCATACCCAATCCAGCTCTTACTATCAGGTGTTGCAGCCCAGCCACACTGGGCCCACACCCAGACACAGCCCTCACGTGGTTCAGTGGGAGATGAGACCTAGCCCAGCCTGTTTTACACCCGGTCCGGCTCTCATGACTACCAGTGGGTGCTGGAGTCTAGCCAAGCCTGGCACTTCCCAGACTCAGTCGTCACGCATGCCGGGAGAGGCTGCAGCCATGTCCAGTCCAGATCACGACCCCCATTCCACTTACCAGTAGGAACCACCACTCAGCTGGGGCATCCCCTTAGCTCTGCAATCAGGCCTGTTCCAAGCCAACACAGATTGAGTTCATATACTGCCCACAGATTCTGCCCCAAGACCTCATTCGCTCATGTAATAATGTTATGGACCAGCCTCACGTTACCCATTCCTTGTTCAGACTCTCACAGGTAGGTTCTGGGATCCATCCCTGCAAGTACAGTGGCCTTGTCCATGGAAGACCCTCAGAAGTCGTTTCACCTCTGGACAGGAACCCTCAACTCCCTGCTTGTCCCCACCTGTGCCCTCTCCCAGACCAAATGTAAGAACACACCATGGGCCCGGCGCGGTGGCGCAGTGGTTAAGTCCTCGCCTTGCACGCCCGGGATCCCATATGGGTGCCGGTTCTAATCCCAGCAGCTCCACTTCCCATCCAGCTCCCTGCCTGTGGCCTGGGAAAGCAGTCGAGGACGGCCCAAGGCTTTGGGACCCTGCACCCGCGTGGGAGACCCGGAAGAGGCTCCTGGCTTCGGATCGGCATAGTATCGGCCGTTGTGCTCACTTGGGGAGTGAATCATCGGACGGAAGATCTTCCTCTCTGTCTCTCCTCTCTGTATATCCACCTTTCCAATAAATAAAAGAATAATAAAAATAAATCTTTAAAAAATAATAACACACCCAAGTGTCCAATGCTACTGGCAGGCCTTAGGGCTTCAGCCAGGGCCATTGGCACCAGGTTGCCCAGGGCCTCCCCTCCCTGGGGAGTCATGCCACCTGACTGTCCATACATGTCACATGCTTTTCACTAACTTTTTTTTTGTAAGATTTATTTTCTTTTTATTGGAAAGTCAGATATTCAGTGAGGAGGAGAGACAGAAAGATCTTCCATCTGATGGTTCGCTCCCCAAGCGGCTGCAATAGCTGGAGCTGAGCTGATCTGAAGTCAGGAGCCAGGAGCTTCTTCTGGGTCTCCCACAAAATACAGGTTCCCAGGGCCCGGGCCTTCCTCTGCTGCTTTCCCAGGCCACAGGCAGCAAACTGGATGGGAAGTGGGGCTGCCAGAATTAGAACTGATGTCCATATGGGATCTCGGTGTGTTCAAGGAGAAAACTTTGGGCACTAGACTACTGAGCCGGGTCCTTCTTTGTGTTTCTTAATCTTAAAAAAAACTATGAAGAGCACTCATTTTCCTTTAGTTATTAGTATAAAGGAGGTAGTGGTGTGGTACCAGCTGCAGCTCCAGTCCTAGCTCCCTGCTGCTGATCCAGCGCCGGCTAACGCACCTGGGAGGCAGTGAAAGATGCTCCGAGTGCTTGGAGTCCAACCACACACCCAGATGGTGGGCCTGGCTCTTGGCTTGGGTCCGGCCCAGACCTGCTGTTGTGGATAGAAGATGCATGAAACATCTCCGCCTGTCTTTATTATTCAGCCTTTCAAATAAATCCATTATGTGCTAATGCGGTTAAGTTCCCAGGAACTTCTACTTCTTAGAGGTGCATTGAGTGGCTAATCATCATCATTGACCAAAATATCTTTTTGATTTATTTATTTTTTAAGATTTATTTATTTTATCGGAAAGTCAGATATACAGAGAGGAGGAGGGACAGAGAGGAAGATCTTCTGTACGATGATTCACTCCCCAAGTGAGCACAACAGCCAATGCTATGTCGATCCAAAGCCAGGAGCCAGGAAATTCTTCCGGGCATCCCACACGGATGCAGGGTCCCAAAGCTATGGGCTGTCCTTGACTGCTTTCCCAGGCCCCAAGCAGGGAGCTGGATGGGAAGTGGAGCTGCCGGGATTAGAACCGGCGCCCCTATGGGATCCCGGGGTGTTCAAGGTGAGGACTGTAGCCGCGGGACCAAAATATCTTGACCTTGATGGAGTTGATGTTAAACGTGAAGTTTCCAGTTTTCATTCTTAATCTTTTTTATATAATAGCTTCATTTGTTCTTATTTCAAAGTCAGATTTTACAGAGAGAGAGAGAGAGAGAAAGGGCCTCTGTCCACTGGCTCATTCCCTCCCCAAGTGGCTGCAACAGCCAGAGCTGAAATAAGGGGCTTCTTTTGGCCCTCCCATGTGGTTGCAGGGTTCCAAGGACTTGGGCCAGGCTCCACTGCTTTCCCAGGCCATTGGCAGAGAGCTGGATGTGGTGTAGCCGGGACTCAAACCATCCTCTGTGTGGGATGCTGGCACTCCAGGCAGTGGCTTACCTGGATACACCAGAGCATCAGCTGCAGTATCTTTGTTCGAATTGTGTTTTCCAGTAGCATTTTGACGGCGCCTAGAATAGGTCCACTTAGGGCTGCACCGAGGAGCCTCAGGTCCTGGTGACCCCAGCAACACAAGCTTGCTCATAATGGCGCTGAGGTACTGAAGGCGTGGGATAGCTTCTGAAGCTGTGCGGGTAGGACAAGATCCAGGTTCTTTAACCTCGGAGGAGGCCATGTCCATCTGTGGCCCTGCCTCCTGCAGGGCTGCCAGAGGGACCTCACTCGGACCTCTGTGCAGAGCCCTGGTGATGGGGAAGCAGGCGGAGCATGTCACTGGTGCTGGGGCTTGGAGGGGTGAACGGGTGTTCTGCTAGCCACGCCCACACGGCTGACGGCACCCCAGGGACCTCACTCCGACCTCTGTGCAGAGCCCTGCCCGGGGAAGGCAGTGTCAGGGTGCCACTCCCTGTTCTCCTGGGTGCGGGGGCTCTCTGGGAAGATCACTGCGTGGGAAGCATTCGGAGTATGTCACGGACGCTGGGGGATGTGGGGGCGGGTTCTGCTAGCTACGCCCACGTGGCTGACGCCATCCCAGCCCTGTGCCACGTTCCAGAAAACCCAGCCTGGCTTTTCAGTGGTCAGCTAGCCCCAGAGGTCACAGGACAAAGCGTGGGCAGCAAGGCTGGCGGGAGGGGCTGGTAAGGAGGGGAGTCCCACTGCCCAATATCTGAGGTCTCCCTCGGGGCGGGCATGCTGGCAGTTAGCAGGATGGTGCTCAAGCCATTGGGTGGCAAGAAGCTGGGCATCTTAGCCGTCCTCTTCCTGGAGGACCTGGACCTGCTGTGGCTGAGGCAGGAAGAGGCCTCTCCATGCAGAGTTGTAATCACAGGTATTCTCAACTGCCTCCTGCATTTTTAAAATTTTTTTTCAAAGATTTATTTTTTATTTGTCTGATAGGAAAGTCAGATATACAGAGAGGAAGAGAGACAGAGAGGAAGATTCTCTATCTGATGATTCACTCCCCAAGTGACTGCAACAGCCGGTGCTATGCCAATCCGAAACCAGGAGCCAGGAGCCCCTTCCAGTTCTCCCACACAGGTACAGGGTCCCAAGGCTTTGGGCTGTCTCTGACCGCCCTCCCAGGCCACAGGCAGGGAGCTGGATGGGAAGCAGGGCTGCTGGGATTAGAACCGGCGCCCATATGGGATCCCGACATGTTCAAGGTGAGGACTTTAGGCACTAGGCTACCGCGCTGGCCCCCACATTCTTCTTGATGGGCAGGTGTTCTGTGTCCTCCTGGTGTGTGTCTCCTGTGAATGTCCCAGATACAGCCATGAACTCAAGCCACTGTGAGCACGACTTTGCCGGCTGGGGGACCATGCACGGGCCTTGTTGTCCACTGAATGCCCGATGGTAGAGGAGCCATCTCCAGGCACAGCAGCAGATCCTTGGGGCCTCAGCAGGTGCCACCACGGTGGTCAGCCACCGTTCTAGGTGAGGCTTGTGCAGGGTGGTCTCTGTTGTGCAGAAAACTTAAAATCCAGGCTAGATGCTGCTCATGCCCCAGGGATAGCATTATACCAGACGCAAAGTGTCCTTTGCTTGTGCACAGCCCTGAACAGCTTCCATCAGCTACTTCCTTCCTTTCTCTCTTTCTTTGTCTCTCTCTCTCTCTCTTTTTTTTTTTTTTTTAGATTTTGGACCATCTTCTGCTGCTTTCCCAGGCCATTGGCTGGGAGCTGGATGGGAAGGAAGTGGAACAGCTGGGACATGAACCAGTGTCCATATGGGATCCTGGCACATGCAAAGCAAGGACTTCAGCTGCAAGGCTACTGTGCCAGGCCCTGTAGCTGGCAACTTTACCTGCTTGCCATAGCACCGGCCCCTACAAGATTATTTTTGTAGTCTCCTTGTTTTCTTTAAGGATAAAATCATACATGACAATAGTTGCCAGGTCAAGTGGCACTGGCCACTCTGGTTCTGAGGGCTGGAGCTGGGCACTGGGTGGGAGAGGTTAGCTGTCCTGCAGCCTCTCCCCAGGCCACCCTGGCAGCCCCGCCTGTGGCAAGGAATCCCCACCTACCAGCCAACAAGGCTAACAATGGGGGCATTCTTCTGACAGGGCACCCGCTGACGTAAGCCCAGGGCGGGGCCGGAGGGCCTAGGAGGACAGGTTGGGCTGCCCAGCACTGGGCAAGGATGCGTGTGTGCTGTAAGGGGCGGGACGGGGCAGGGGAACATCAAGCTGGTCCTGTCTCAGTAGCTGTGACGTGGAGGGTTGTGGAGAAGGGAGGACCTGCCTCCAGGAGCCACAGGCGCGTGTAGCAACCAGCTGCCCACCAGGGATGCCCAGGTGGAGTGGGGCAAGGGAGACTGAGCCTGTAGATTGGGCAGGCCCAGAGCTGTCCAACAGACAAGATGGTGTGGCCAGAGGCCTCTTCTGGTCACCCATGGCATGCAGGCGTGTCATTGCCCCAGGGGACGTGGGGCTGCCCCTTCCTCTAGCAGGAGCAACCCAACTAGGGGAGGCTCCCAGCACACAGTTGATCCGTTATAAATGGCGGCTGCCTCTCCAAGCTCACCAGAAACCTTATAGGATCCCCCTGAATCTGTGCCAAGCTTGGCTTTGAACATGGGGGTAGGGAGGGACCCTGAGAAGCCAGTCAGGCTAAAGGATCTCAGGGGTGGGAAGTGTTGCCGGGTGGGGGTGGGGAGATTGCTGCATCTTGCACCGTCCCCCCCTCCCTCCCACCCCGGGGCCAAGAGCCAGTAGCTCCGCTCCTTCTGATGGGGCCTTGTGCTGTGTGACCACAAGGCAGTATTTCACCCTCTCTGGGCGTAGTATCTACATCTGCAAAGCAGAACTAACACTGCTAGGCTGGGCCTCAGGTCCCAGGCTGGCAGCTGCAGACCCATGCCCCTCCTGCCTGCCCCACGTATGAGGGCCAGTGGGCCTGCTGTGGGGTTCCAGGTCAAAAGTTCTCGAGAGCAACTCCCAGCCTGGGCGCAGGTGCCCACGGGGCACACATGGGCACCTAACAGCTTCTCACGTATTATGCAACAGACACACCAATATGGATGCATCTGTCCGGCTCCCATGCACACTCACACAGGAGCGGACATACAGGTAAATGTTCCGATAGGCAATCCCGGATGCAGAGCGGGTGGTTGCTTCTGTACACGCCCCCCTGGGAGACAACCGGATCCCACTCAGATGTACACGACACGGAACTGTAAGGAAAGGCTGTAGCCAAGGCTTAGTGCACATACACGGAGAGGGCCGCCGCCCTGCAGGGGCTGTGGAAGCAGAGGCACCCCGCTTCCCCACCCCTCCCTGCCCTGGCATTGTGGACTCCGGGCTGCACGCAGGCATGTTCCAGAAGGGCAGCAGCTCCACTGCCTGGGCCAGCTGGCTGTCCTCCAGGACTGGGTGCAGCTGATGGGGTCAGGGCAGGGTCAGTCGAGCTGACAGCCTGCCTGCCTGTCTGCCTGCGCTTTGTGGTCTTGGCACTTTTCTCCTAGGCTGTGGGACCCTAAAGGACAACCCTCCTCACAGCGGAGTGGACCCTGAGCAGACACCTCACAACCCAGATTTCAGGTTCTTTTGGGGACCAGTCTGGGTCCTGGCCCTAACAGGATAACATTTGGGGGGATTACACGTGCCTGCTCAAGCTAAGGAGAATGGGTCCTTCATTCTCCTAGCTCCCCAGTGATCCCTGCACATTTCTAGACCTGCAACCTTGACAGTGCGAACCCAAGCTTCTAGATGCTTCTTTCCCTGCACACATGTATCTCGCGGACAGTCACACACTCTGTCATTCATTTTTGTTTTTCACAAGTGACATTCAGCCAGAACCATAGAGGACTTTAATTTGCCTTTAATTTAACGGAGAGAAAAGGAGAGACAGAAAGATCTTTTATCAGAAGCCAGGAGCCAGCAGCCTCTTCTGGATCTCCCACACAGGTGCAGGGGCCCAAGGCTTTGGGCCATCCTCCACTGCTTTCCCAGGCCGCAGGCAGGGAGCTGGATGGGAAACGGAGCAGCCAGGATGTGAACTGGCACCCATATGGGATCCTGGCATGTGCAAAGCAAGGATTTTGTCACTGAACTATTGCGCTGAGTCTCCACGGTCAGATTTTATAGCATTTTATTTATTTATTTATATTGGAAAGTCAGACATACATACAGAGAGGAGAAGAAACAGAGAGGAAGATCAGATCTTCCACCTGCCAATTCATTCCCAAAGTAGCGGCAACAGCTGATGCTGAGCTGATCCAAAGCCAGGATCCCGGAGCCTCTGCTGGATCTCCCACACAGGTGCAGGGTCCCAAGGCTTTGGGCTGTTCTCAATTGCTTTCCCAGGCCACAAGCAGGGAGCTGGATGGGAGGGAAGTGGAGCAGCTGAGACACGAACTGGTGACCATATGGAATCCCAGCACATGCAAGGCGAGGACTTTAGCCACTAGGCTACTGTGCTGTGTCCATTATGTCACTTATTTTAAGACTTCTTTGAAAGAGTGGCAGAGAGAGAGAGAGAGAGAGAGAGAGAGATTGCACAAATGATCATCATCCACCCAAGTGCTCCAAGGATGACCAGGGCTCGGTGGGGCCAAAGGCACAAGCCAGAGACTCCAATCTGGGTGTCCCATGAATGTGGCCGGGGCCCAAGTAGCACTTGGACCATCTTCCAGTGCCCACCCAGGCACACCAGTAGGGAAGGAGTGGGGTGGGAAGCAGGGCCAGGGCTCCGAAGGGATTTCACGCAGGCAGAGGCTGAACCAACCGACCCACAAGTGTCAGGACCCAGGGCCAGGTTTTAAACGGCAGAGCCCCATTCCATCCACGCCATCACTTTCAATTTTTCCTTTGACAAACAAAGCTGCAGACCACAGGGCTGAAGTTCAACGTCAGCAACTGCTTTGCAAGCAAGTAACACACGCATTCTTCCTTCTCATTTTTTCCTTAGGATGAATTCTGGGGGGGTGGACTGCAAACGCCTTCAATAAATCTCATGAAACAAAAGCCTGCAGGGGGGAGAAATGTTGCCTCATCACCCTCTGGATTTGAACATTTTATTTTTCTCTTTGAACCTTTTGTTTCCCTCGTTGTTACAAAAGTAATTCATGTTTTTATGAAATAACTGAATGTTACACACTGGATATGGGAGGATATCAAGGAATTCTTTTTTTTTTTCCCCTTGTTTTGGGGGGAGGTGTGATAATGGTATTTTGTCTCCTTTTGGAAGACGGGCCTTATCGTTCACGGACATGCACTGAAATATTTATGGAAGGAATTATGGCTCCAAGATTGGCTTCCATGGAATGGGGGAGGGGGAGGGCGGAAGCAACGCCTGCCAGTCGATGCCAAGTGATAGCGACACCGGCCTTGCTTGCTAGGATCCCACTGGCTTGGTTAAAAACAAATTCAACATGGAATGCACCCATCTAAGGGCTGGGTAAAAAAGTCCTCCTTCTTCCACCTCCTGGGGTTCAGTTACACCGGACAACTTTGAGAGAGAGAGAGAGAGAGAGAGAGAATTTTCCATCTACTGGTTCACTCCCCAAATGGCTGCAACAACCGAGCCAGGGACTCCACTCTGGCCTTCTATGTGGCTGGCAGGGGCCCAGACACTTGGGCTGCCTGCTGATGCGCCCCACTCCACCCCACCCCACCCTGCCCCTACCCCCAGTACATGAACAGGAAGCTGCATCCAAAGAGGGGCAATGCGGCCTTGAACCCGCTCTCACGTGGGATGCCAGCAATGCAGAGGCCTCGTCCCTTGCACCCGAATGGCACCTCTTCTATAAAGAGGCAGGAGCCACCCCCTACAGATTGTGCTTTTCCTGCTGGCCTGTGGATATCACTGTATCCAGCAGCCTCATGGTAGTGCCCAGTATCAAAGAACCATTATTTATTTAGCTGCTGGCCTAGGCAGCGGCTAGTGGGGGCAGCTCTAGTTCTCCCGCGATGGAGAACAAGGAGGCGGGGCTCCAATGAGGCCGCTGTGAGTGGGATGGCTCAGGCCTGCATAGTTCACATTCACACTATTCTTGGTCCTTGCAGGCATTTGGGGAGAATGAACCAGCAGATGGAAAAGCTCTCTGCCTTCCAAATAAATAAATACTTGAAAAAAAAAAAAGCTGTAGGTAACACTAACCCTGGGGTGGCAACGAGGGAGCGGCTGGGAGATCTTTCTCAAAAGTTGTATTCTGAGCATTTGGATTCATCTGGGGTGACTTCTGGGGGCAGGAGCAGGGTACTCGGCACCCCATCAGGCAGCAGTTGGCACACTTGGGGAAACAGAGGGCTTCCTGAGGCCCCGTGCTTGCCAGCCCTCCATGGTGGTGAACCCCTCCCAGAGCTGACGGATGACTGACAAGGGAGCCCCAGCAGCAGGAAAGCAGGGGTTATCCGGAAGAGATGTCCCCCCCTTCCACCCAGCCGGCTCACCATTTCCTCTCATGGTTAGGAATGCATTGGAGCAGAGCCACCTCATTCATTTATGTATTATCTATGAATACTTGCATGTGACAGGGGCAGGGCGCAAGTAGTCACAACAGGGACCATATGGCCTGAAAAGCCTCCAATATTTATTATGTGGCTCTTTGTGGAGGACGGCTGGCCAGGCCGTGTGCAGAGGTCACGGGCACTGAGAGAGCTATGCTGGCCTGAGCACTCAGTCTGTTCCAGGGACTGGCCGCACTAACCACTGGGCTGCTGGGTCCCTGCAGACAGAGCTGTTGTTTAGGATAGAACGTCTCAGAGCCCCCAAGGGCCTTGGTTGTACCCCCCAGGATGCTCCCCTTCTGCCTGGCTGGAGTGGAGGACTGGCAGCCTCCAACCTAGCCAGAGACAGGGCACGTCTTCCCTTCTGGGACCTTTTGGGGATGGTTCTGAGATGACAAGGAGAGGGCAGGGGCCAAGCTGGACCTGGCTCAGTGCAGCCTGCAAGATGCCCCCGAGCCGTCCCCCGCAATCCATCCAACTCGCTTGTAGGAGAGGCATCAAGTGGGGCCGGAACTGCTTCACTGAAGTGTGAGAGACACGGACCAGGGTGGTGAAGACGCGACGTCTGATGGCGGAGGGTGGCAGCTGACACAGATGTCCCCACAGCAGGATTATTCCAGGCCTGCCCACCCGCAGCCCCTCCTGTTCCCTGCCACCACCCCTCCCTTCCTGCACTCCTGCGTGGACACAATTTTCCAAGGAGTTGTGCGTGTGTTTTCAGACACCAATTAACCCAGAATAGCTGGGCATGGGGCCTGTGATAGGAAGGTCTTAAATCTCTCAGGATTTTGGAACCATGACCCCACCCACTGTTTCCAAGACTTGCCTAAGGAACAGAAATGCCTGACACGACTCACTATTTTCCAAGCAGGGCTCTGCTCTGCAGAGACAGGCCCACTCTGCAGCATGCACGCTCTTCCGGATGGACCCCAGGATCCAGTGGCACCGGGCCGTGCGGGGGGTGGGGGGTTGTCTGGCAATTTCAAGCTCAAGGATACACAAGACTGGAGTCACTGTTGGGGCGCCAGTGCTGGCCATGCTGGTATCGCACATCCCTGCTGCTCCACTTCCCATCCTGCTAATGAGCCAGGAAAGGCAGCTGAGGATGGCCCAGGTGCTTGCATTCCTTGCCACCTGTGCAGGAGACTGGAAAGAAGCTCCTGATCCGCTCAGCTCCGGCCGTTGTGGCCATTTGGGGAGTGAACCAGAAGGTAGAAGATCTCGTTCTTTGTTGCATTGCCTTTTAAATAGTTAAACATCAGATGAAAAGGGGACAACATTAACTGATGGTGATTATTTTGCATTAAAGGTGCAAGCAATGGTTGTGTGTGTGTATGTGTGTGAGTGTGCGAAATTTGCTGCCCCAAATGCAGGGGTTTCTCAGTGTGGCAGGCAGGGCCCCAGGAGCAAGCCTGTCTGAGCTAGAGCCCACCCCAGAAGCCTTTTCCCATTTGCTCGTGCATTTGTTTACTGCAGGGGTCACCCCATCTGCATGTACACATTTCCGCAAACAATTTTTAAAAAAGATTTATTTACTTTTGGCCCTGGCACAATGGCTCAATGGCTCAATCTTTCCCTTGAATGTTCTGGCATCCCATGTGTGTGTTGGTTCATGTCCCGGCAGCTCCACTTCCCATCCAGCTCCTTGCTTGAGGCCTGGAAAAACAGTCGAGGATGATCCAAGGCCTTGGGACCCTGCACTCATGTGGGAGATCCAGAAGAAGCTCTAGGTTCCTGGGTTTAGATTCACTCAGCAACGGCTGTTTCCAGGGCGTCTGCGGAGTGAACCAGCGGATGGAAATTTTTCTCTCTTTATCTCTTTCTCTCCATCAATCTGCCTTTCTAAGAAAAATAAATAACAAAAAGGTTTATTTACTTTTGTTTGAAATGTGGATTTTACAGAGAAGAAAGTCTTCCATCTGCTGGTTCACTCCCCAAATGGCCGTAATGGCTAGAGTTGAGCCAGTCCGAAGCCAGGAGCTCCTTCTGAGTCTCCCACGTGGGTGCAGGTCCCAAGGCTTTGCGCCATCCTCAACTGCTTTCCTAGGCTACAAGCAGGGAGCTGGATGGGAAGTGGGGCAGCTGCGACTCCAACTAGTACCCATAAGGGATTCCGGCGCCACCAGGCATAGGATTAGCCTACTGTGTCACCACGCAGGCTCCAGTGAGTAAATCACACACACAACCTCATGGTTCTTTTCATGTCTGCATTGAGCCCTGGGGAATCGCATGCCAGCTACTGCTCTAGGCCCCTGGAGAGGGATCCTAGGGATTTTACACTGTGGTGAAGGAGATCTTGGGGTACAGACTGGGCTCCCCTGAACACTTGGGCCAAACTAGGCACATAGTAACCCACCTAAATAGAGCAGAACCCGGCCCGGCCGTCTGGCTAACTCACAGGCTGTGTCAGCCCGGCTCCTCTCTCCTCCCTGCCACAGCCCTCCAGACCCCTGCTCCGGTTCAAGCCCCTACACCCTGCATTCTGCCAGGCCTCCTTTCCTAGTCACTCCTGCTTGGCCTTCTGCCTCCTCCGATTCCTACAGCCCCACAGCCCCACAGGAAGCACTCCACGGGGGGGGGGGGGGGGGGAAACTAACGAAGTTAATGCTTCCCCACGGCCATGCAGCTGACAGCACACACACTGGGACCACAGAAATTCCTGGTGTGTTCCAACCACCGTGTGTGTGACAGCACGTCAGAGTGTGAATGGTGTGTGTGAGCAGGTAGGTATGTGTGAGCGGTGTGAGCTAGTGTGTGAGTGGTGT
This sequence comes from Ochotona curzoniae, assembly GCF_017591425.1. Taxonomy (NCBI): domain Eukaryota; kingdom Metazoa; phylum Chordata; class Mammalia; order Lagomorpha; family Ochotonidae; genus Ochotona; species Ochotona curzoniae. Next base: position 34,587 of record NW_024465461.1, read on the forward strand.
GTCTGAGTGTGTGTTCTGCACAACAGAGATGAAAATACACCTTCCACTATGCCTGGGGGGGGGGTGGCAGGGTAGAGCTGGGACCCTCCCCTATTATTTAGCCACCCCTCCCAGCAGGGCTGGCCACTCCCAGCTCCCCTAGCTGACCCTGGCACCCCTTTGGGTTAAGGGCCTGAGCCAGGTCACACTCCAGACACACAGCCTCTCTGGGAGCCTGCCCTGAAACTACTGTCCCCCAAAACACCGCAGCTGGCCTCCAACTGTGTGTCCGCTGGCTTGTTTGGATGTGAGCTCTGACAGCTGTTGTCCAGCCCCGGAGGACCCCCTCTGGCCCTGGGTCTAGTTGCAGGACGTGGATGACCTGCAGTGTCCTGGGGTAGGTGTCCTTCTCCTGGAAGTAGGGGTGGGACTCATTTTTCAAAGGAGAGTCATCCACACGCATACACGGTGCAGGAACAAAAGGGCTTACAAAGAAAATTAAAACTAGGTCACCTCGCAATCACCCAGCTCCCCTCCCCAGAGGCCACCGACTGGCAGTAGCTGCTTCTGGGTCTTCCAGCAAAGATTGGTCAAGCCTTGCTCTTCCCTCCCCCTCCTTGGATTTGGGAACGAAGAAAAGATAAAACCCACCAGAGAACTTGCCAGAATAGTAAACATCCCGTCCTCTGGATGCGAAGGCCCACTCCTGGCTCAGAACAAACTCAAGCTTTTTGTGGAGGAGGGAGGTGGGCCCAGGTGCAAGACTTGCCCAAAGCCCCCCACATGGCATGGCCAGGCAGCGCATCCCACCCCAGCCTAGCCCCAAGGCGCCCTCCGAGGCCTTCCCAGGGTTCCCTACTTTCCCACACTTAAGTGGAAACTCGCCTCCATGGGACAGCCAGGCCGCCGAGGGACCGTCAGTGGAAAAGTACGCAGCTCATCCACCCGGAGACCTCCCCCCGTGACCCCGGAGTGGCTGGCTTTCAATGTCACCTCGCTCCCTCCCCGACGGCTCGCTCCTCTGGAAGCCCTGGTGTGCTTGCTTTGTGCTGGAAACCCGAAGGCCTCATGCACTCCTGTCACCCTCCTCCTCCTCCTCCCTGGCCGAGCTCCCGCAGCCTCTGACAGCCCCTCGGCGTGGAGGCGTGTGACAGGAGCCACAGCCACGGCTTCCTTAGCAGAGAGCAGAGCGACCCCGGGGTTACCCGAGGGAAAACGCCACGCTCGGGCCCTGACCAGGACACGCCCGCTGTGGGGCTCAGCAGCTCCTCCAGGCCTCTCGTGGCCAGCCCTGGGTTCTCTCTCTCTCTCTCTCTCTCTCTGCACCTCCAGTTTTCTCAGGGCTGAGTTGGATGGCCACGGCCCGAGGCTGAGCCCAAGCAGGACGGTGCCCAAAGACGGCGAGGCCTCGCGCACTGGAAGCCCCGCGCGAGCCTTCGCCAAGGCCAGGCCTCGCTCGGCTCCGCGGCCCGCAGCTGTCAGGCCCGCCGCCGCAGGCCCGATCCCGGTCGGCAGCCCACCCAGCCTGGCCGTCCGGCCCCATCTCCGGTCCTCTCCGCCTTCTCCCTCTCGTCCATGCCCGCTCCTCCCCTCCGCCCGCCCGGCTCCCCGTGCGCGCCGCCGCCGCCGCCGCCGCCGCCCTCGGAGCCCGGCCCCCCGGCGCCCATTGGCCCAGGCCTTCCTTTGTTAGCGGCAGCGCGCGGCGCCCATTGGCCCGGCGGGCTGCCGATCGCGCCGGCGCGGCTCCGCCCCACGCCGCCCGGGGTGGGGGAGGCCTGGGCCGCCCGCCCCGCCGCGCCGCCCGCGTCCGCCCGCCCCGCCCGGGCTGCGTGAGGCGCTCGGCTTCTCGTCAGAGTCGCGGCGGCCGCGGGCGTCCGGGGCGCTCCGAGAGTCGGGCTAGTGGGGCGGCGCGCACGGCGGCGACCCGGCGCGCCTGGGCGTCGCGGGGAGGGCGGCCGCGGCGGGAGGCAGCGGGGCCTGAAGGCCGCGTCCATGGGCCCGCGGCGGCCGCGCGGCGTCGGGGGCGGCGGCGTCGGGGGCGGCGGCGGCGGCGGTGGCGGTGCGGGCCGGCGCGGGGCGGCGCGCGCGCTGTGAGGCCCGGGCGGCGGCGGCGGCGGCGGGGAGCCTCGCGCGTGCGGCGGGGCCGAGGCCTGCGGCGGCGGAGAGCGGCGGGGCATGCGGCGCGGGTGGCCGAGCTGACCCAGGAGAGAGCGCGCGCGCCGCCCGCGGCTCTCGCCGCCCACCATGTCGGCCGCCAAGGAGAACCCGTGCAGGAAATTCCAGGCCAACATCTTTAACAAGAGCAAGTGTCAGAACTGCTTCAAGCCGCGCGAGTCGCACCTACTCAACGACGAGGACCTGACGCAGGTGCGAGCGGCCGGACCCCGGGGCGTGTGTGCGTGTGTGTGTTTGTGTGTGCGTGTTTGTGTGTGCGTGTTTGTGTGTGCGTGTTTGTGTGCGCGCGGGGAGGCCGCCGGGCGCGGGGCGGAGGGAGCCGACCTAAAAATGGAGCGGGGCGGGATGTTGGGCGAGTGCTGGGGGAGGGGGCGGAAAGTGGACCGACGGAGCCGGGACAAAGGGAAAATAACATCCTTTCCCGTTCCCATAGCCCCGCTGGGTGATTCATGCCCTTTTTTTTTTTCTTTTTTTGGGGGGCGGGGGTGACTCAATAATGCCTGGTTTCTCTCTTCCTGGGAGACAAAGCCGCCGGGGTTGGGGCAAGAGGGAAGGCAGAGATGGGTTCCGATGCTAGAACCCCGGACTCCCGCTAAGATTAGTTTGCTGGGGCCACAGCGCCCCTTGGTCTCCGGCCAGGACCCCCGAGGAGGGAGCAGGGTGTTCCCGGTCAGGGTCAGGGTCTGGAAGTGCAGCCCCCCCCCCCCACGCCCGAGCTGGAGGTGGGGGGCTTCGATCGGCCGGCCCTAGCTAGCTGTCAGCACAGGGCTCCCAGGCTGCAGCCGAGGCGTGCTGAAAACATAGGAGCCCCGCCCTGGGGCCCCCTCGGCCTGGCCTGGGGTTGCACCCTCCTGGCCCCCCAACCCCCCTGACACGGGCAGGGAGAGAGAGAGGCGGCCAGCACTCCCGGGCTCGTGTGACCTAGTTGTAGGCACAGCAGCTTTCGCAGAAGCGCGGCTTTCAAGTGCCCCCGCCTGGCTGTTTGGAATGCCACCGAGGTGCGCACTTGCAGGATTTGGCCCGAGTGGGCTGGCCGGCTGGCATGGCAGGCGTTGGCATGGCTTGGGCCCCCCCCGCTGCCCGTCTGCAGAGGCTGATTTCCCAGAGCCCACCCCAGCCCCCCAGGGGTCACCGCGCCTGGGGAGGGCATCAGCGTGGAAGGGTGGGCCTCCTGCAGAGTGCCAGGGCACCGTGGGGAAGAGAAGAAAGCTCGGTGCCCCCTCACCCCAACCCCACCTGTGGGGATGGGGTGTTCTCTGCCTCCGGCCTTGGCCTTCTCCTTGGGCTGTGTGACCTTGAGCAGGTCCCATACCTCTCTGAGTTGGAACGCAGATCCAGGTGGCTGGCCTTGCTTCCCCACCGGCTGGCTGTGTGGCTGGCTGTGTGAAAATCGAGGCCTGACAGCTTATTCAACTTTTTCTCTTTAACAATTTAACAAACAAAACCTACCCACCCCACCGCCCCTCCGGGGTGTCAACGCTGAGTTCAGGAGCCTGGAGGCTTGGCAAGGATGGGTCTGTCTCTGCTACCATCCTGCTGCCATCCCACCCCGCAGCCCCCCTGAATTGGCAGATTGGAATTTACACCTCATCGGGCTGTTCTCTGATTCCTAGGCTTTAAGGAGGTCGGAGCAGACACTGTTCGAGTTGAATCTGTTAAGGAAATCTGTTGATTATTAATTGGATTCAAAGGGGGTGGGAGGCGGGTTTTCACAGTGGTTTTTCAAACAGGCCCAAGACCTGCAGGGCACAACAGGACTGGCAGTTTCTTGAACTAATGTGGGGGGGGGGTGGGGGCTGTTTGTGCTGGGAGAGATTAGCCCAGCCTTGTGCCTCCTGGGATCTTTGGGAGAGAGAAGGGAGACGCGGCCTGCTGCCAGCGCCCTGCATCCGGCCCTCCCCCAGCCTGGAGCTCTCATCCTTCTGGCTGTGTTAGGAAACCCAGCCAATTGCTTCTCATCAGTCTCCCCCGAGCCCCTGCTTCCTGCCGCCCCTCCCTGCCCTGCCTCGAAGCTGGGAAATGCATCAGGGCCGGCCAGCGTCCTCTTGGCCAGCCCAGGCAGTGGGGCGCTTCTGCTGTTGCTCCGTGTGGCATCTTGCGTCCTGAGCTGTGGGCTTGGCATGCTTGTCTTCCCCACGGAGAGCTCCAGGAACCTCTTCTGGGGCTCTGTTGTGGTCTCAGACCTGGAAGGGGCTTCCGAGGTCAGCTAACCTAACCACTTCCTTTTAGCCGGTGGGAAGGCGGCAGCCCCAAAGAAGGGAAGTGCCTGGCTGGGCGCGGGGCACCGAGCCAGGAGCCTGAAGCCACCACGCTCCGCCCCGCTCCCGTTCAGGGTCTGCGGCAGCCGTCCCCTGGAGCCCGCTGGGAGGATGGCTGTGTCGCAGAAGGTGCCACGAGCTAGCTGGCACCTTCTCGGCCCCCGGTCCTCGCCGTGAGCTGGGCTACCGAGTGGCCATTCATTGCCTGTTCCTTTGCGCTGGCTTACTCTGCGTTTCTCCACACACGGGGACCCCAGCCCACGGCACAGCCGTTCTCACCTGCGCTGCGTGAGTGCGTTTTTTTGGTGCTTCCCCACGCGCCAGGTGTTGGTCTCATGGTGGTGTCACGGGCAGTACACCCGGTCCTTGGGCAGGGCATGCATGTCCCTTAGCTGTGTGCGCCAAGACCCCGCATCGGGTCTGGCTGCCCTGCAGAGAATGCCTGGGGCAAGAGCTTCATAAATACCTTTGGGGGTGCGTGTGTGTACAGATGTGAGCTTTTCTCTGGGGCAGATACCTCGAAATAGAATGGCTGGGTTGACAGCTCGCACAGTGCTGTTTTTTTTTTTTTTTCCTCCTTTTTATGGATACCACCGAACTGCCTTCCAAAAAAGGCCGTGTTGTGACATTTCCAGGACTGGATGCTATCAGATGATTTAATTCTTTAATCATTTCCCCAGTGACCGGGAAGGCTAGGGTTCTTTTTATAGTTACACGATGAGCGTTTGTTTGTATGTCTCCCTTGGGGTACCCCGCCTCACAAGCTTCCCGTGGGGCAGGTGAGACCCCCTCGGTGCCTCGGTGACCCTGTTGGGTCGCCTGCTCTCACGGGCAGCAGCCACACGTGTCGTGCCCTGGCAGGTGTGTGCCCTAGCCTTCACCTTGGTGTGCTGCTGTTTGTCCTCTGGCAGGTCCGTGGGCAAGTGCGGCTTCCTCTCGGTTTTCCTTTCTTGTCGAGACCCCATGTGTGAGAGGGAGGCCTCCTCTCCTACTTTGCTCCATCTTTCTGTCTGCTGGTGTTCAGCTCTTGAGTCGCTCACATCGGTTCCTCCGGCAGGGAATTCCTAGCAAAGCCCTACCTAGCAGAGGCCGTCGGCAGCGGGCCAGGTGGGTTGTGGATTGGCCCTCCCACGGTCCATGCTGCTGAGCGGCCTGGGTGTTGTCGGGAAGCCCAGGTGGGGGTGGCAGAGGGTCAGTGATGGGAGCGTGGCAGAGGGTCAGTGATGGGAGCTCGGCAGGGGCTGGGGGCTGAGTGGGGCAGGAGTCCGTCTGTGGGAGCGCCGTGGGTTGTGGCAGTGGGTACAGTCTCTCGGGCAGCCTGGGAGGGGGGTCTGGAGCGCTGCCCGGCCTCACCCCCACCGTGGGGAGCCCCGTTTCCTCACCTGGTGTGAGGGCTGTCCCGTCTCCCCCAGGCTCTCAGCCGCTGGCCGGGCTGGCACAGGGTCTGGTTTCTCTTTGTTCCGGTGACTTGGGGAGTGCCAGAGCACCCCCTGGACTTTATTATTTTGCCTCAGTGTTGATCTCAGAAGCAGCGGGGAGTGTGTGCCCACCATTCATCAGAAGCTTTGGAACGTGGGTGTGGCCTGGGGACTGTGTGCCATGGTCCAAGGAGCATGTGAGGGGGTGCTGACAGCGTCAGTTGCCAGGGAGGTGTGTGTTGGGACCACAGTGGGGGGCTGCTTCTTGCCCGCGGAGGGTCTAGAATTCAGAAAGATGCAGTGTGGCCAGTGGTGGGGAAGGCAGAGGTGTGGACCCTCCCCGGCAGTGCTGCTGGGGAGGCCAGCTCGAGCGCCTTGGTTTCTGAAGAGGTGAGCCGGTGTTTCCGGTCCTGCTCCCGGAAGGCTGGGGGAGGCTGCCAAGGTACAGTGTATCCGTGCTGCCCCGGGCGTGGGAGCTGAGGAGCAGTGGCGGAGTGTCCCGGCTGTGGGCAAAGGCTCAGTTCTAAAGGCACGTGCCCTGCCCGGCCGTGGGCGTCCCTGGAACATGCAGCGGGAGGACTGGGCAGGCCCACGGTGCACGGTTGCATCATGGGAACGTGCAGGATGGACGGGTTCCCACCCTCGCCAGGGGGAGGAGTGGCTGCCAGGGCTGAGGGGAGTGATGAGGAGTGACCACGGAGGGGCCGTTAATTCGGCTTCGGGGGTGAGTGGTGAGACGTTGTGGAACTGAATAGAAGTGCTGGTTATGCAACAGGGTGCAGTTTATGAAACACCACCGCATTGCTCACTTTAAAATGGTGAATTTTAGTTTAATTTAAAAAAATGTGCAAGAATGAGACACACACACACCCCACTCTCTCCCTGGGCCTGTCCCTGCCCCTCATACCACCTAGGGTGAGTGTCTAATTTTTGGAGTCCACAGAGGCAGAGACAGGTCTTGCATTCCTAGGTTCACTCCCCAAATGGCCATAACAGGGCTGGGCCAGGCCAAAGCCAGGGGCTTCCCCTGGGTCTCCCCATGTGGGTGCAGGGGCCCAGATGCTTGGGCCATCCTCTGCTGCTTTCCCGGGCGCATCAGCAGGGAACGGTTCATGGGGAAGCTGCATAGGAAGCAGAGCAGGCAAGACTCCAAGCAGTGCCCCTGTGGGGTGCGGGTGCTGCAGGCTGCGGCCTGACCGGCTACACCACAGTGCTAGCTCACAGTGCCCCTATGGGGTGCGGGTGCTGCAGGCTGCGGCCTGACCGGCTACACCACAGTGCTGGCTCCAAGCAGTGCCCCTATGGGGTGCGGGTGCTGCAGGCTGCGGCCTGACCGGCTACACCACAGTGCTGGCTCCAAGCAGTGCCCCTATGGGGTGCGGGTGCTGCAGGCTGCGGCCTGACCGGCTACACCACAGTGCTGGCTCCAAGCAGTGCCCCTATGGGGTGCGGGTGCTGCAGGCTGCGGCCTGACCGGCTACACCACAGTGCTGGCTCCAAGCAGTGCCCCTATGGGGTGCGGGTGCTGCAGGCTGCGGCCTGACCGGCTACACCACAGTGCTAGCTCACAGTGCCCCTATGGGGTGCGGGTGCTGCAGGCTGCGGCCTGACCGGCTACACCACAATGCTGGCTCAGGGAAATTTTTTCTTTAAGGGCCAGATAGTAAATTCAGATATTTGAGGTTTTGCCGGCCAGTAGGAAAAATAGGGAAGTTGAAGTAGGTATTTACTGTAACCATTTAAAAATGTAAGAGCCATTCTTGGTGTTCAAGCCTTAAAAATAATGGATGAGGGCCTGGCGCGATAGTGTAGCGGCTAAAGTCCTTGCATTACATGTGCTGGGATCCCATATGGGCATTGGTTCTAATCCTGGCAGTCCTGCTTCCCATCCAGCTCCCTGCTTGTGGCCTGGGAAAGCAGTCGAGGACGGCCCAAAGCCTTGGGACCCTGCACCCATGTGGGAGACCTGGAAGAAGCTCCTGGATCCTGGCCTTGGATTGGCTCAGTTCTGGCCGTTGTGGCCGCTTGGGGAGTGAATCATCGGATGGAAGATCTTCCTGTCTCCTCCTTTTTGTATACCTGATTTTCCAATAAGAATAAATAAATCTTTATAAAAAAACATAGTAGATGGTGGCAGAGCTTGCCAGCTAGAGATAGGCCGGCTCTGTCCAGTAGAATGTGTTAGAAGCCACGTAGGAATATGTTAGATTTTGGAGTTGCCACATTAGGAGTTAATTCTGCCCTGTTCACCCTGAGATCTCTGAAGTGCTGTCATTCCGCACATAGTCTGATGGGCACCTTGTGGGCATGCAGTGTTTGGACACGTCCACAAGGTCCTGTGGCCACTGCGTGACTGGCATGCCCACCCCCAGCTAGCCTGGGTCCTGCAGCGTGGGGCGGCCTCGCGTCTCTGCTCCTGAACTCGTGCTGCTGTCATCACAGGGCTCAGGTGCTGCTCCTGCTGGGGCCCCGGGTGAACCTGCTCCACCGAGACCTTGATGCTTTTGCCCCCCCACCTTTTTTTTAATTTACTATTTTTATTTGAAAGGTGGAGTGAGAAAGAGATCTCTTCTATCCAATGGTTCATGATTCAAATGACTGTAACTGCCAGGGCTGGGGCTGAGCCTCTTCCAGGTCTCCCTGGGTTCAGGGTGCAGGGTCCCAAGGCTTTGGGCCATCTGCTGCTTTCCCAGGCCACAGGCAGGGAGCTGGATGGGAAGGGGAGCTGCCGAGGTTAGAACCTGCGCCCATATGGGATCCCGGTGCATTCAAGGTGAGAATTTTAGCCACTAGGCCAGCGCACCAGGCCCCATCCTATCTCTCGGTGTTTGGGGCTTTGATCCCTGCTCGCCCCCTCCCATCCGTGGGCCTGAGGCTGGGGAGCAGCTGACGTGGTCTGCTCTGGTGTGTTCCTGGCCATGGTCTTCTCTAGGGACTCCAGGAACACAGAGCTGTCAGTTGTCCCCAAGCTGCCCAGTTGTCCTGGGTGAGGAGAGGATGCAGCCTGCCCTGTAGGAGAGGGCCATGGAGTGGGCAGGACTGTCGGCTGCTCTTCTGGGAGCGAGTGACGTGGGCAAGGCTGCTATGCCCTGGAAGCTGGTTCCCAGTGTGGGGCTGGCCTCCTGGACTGCGAGCTGCCCTCCAGCGAGGGCCCCCGTGCCGGCTCTGGGGACTCTCTGCCCTAGAGTTAGCATTGCAGGCAGTTTCGCAGCTGCCCCGGGATGGAGCTATGGATGCCTGCCTCACTGCCTCCATAGCATTGTCACTGCCTTGGGGGCCAGGGCCCAGGAGGTGGCTAGCTGGTATTTTTGCCTCTGGAGACAGGGTCTGGAATCTTCCAAACCACTCTCTGGTTTTCTCAGGCAAGGTCATCCTAGTTCACGTGAAACCATAGACTAGTCATTGCCCGGAGCCTGTAACCCTTCCTGCTCCTTCCTGCCTGGGGGCCCAAGGTGGTGGCCGTGGCCTGCCAGGGTCAGGGGCCCAGCGAGGGAGCTGGGCAGGCAGGCCTGCTGGCCTCCCAGCCTCCCCGCGGAGTCAGCCATGAGCCCCGTGGCCCCGCACCGGCCTGGGCAGCCCGCTGAGGCCTCCGAGCGCTTGGGCGTGGTGTGGAACTTGTTCTTTGCCACTGCATGACAAGACCATTTGATTTGAGAACTTGGGGCTGATTTTGTGTGGGCCCTACTCCAACCTGGAAAGCAGTGAGTGGGGTGAGACCCCAGCTGGTGCAGCAGCCTACAGGTCCCCGGAAGGCCTGCGAGGGGTTCCAGGTGCTGCCTAGCCCCCTTGGAGCTGCTGAGTGCCAGCCCGTGCTGTGGGGACAGCTCTAGCCCCTGCCTGGGCTTCCCCAGGTCTAGGGTGTGTGTGCGGTGGGGTACACGCATGGGTAGTGGGTGTGGCTGTGCAGGTCCTCGCCGCCTCTTAGCCTTGGGGTCCCTGCCTGTGTCCTGCAGGCGGCCACTGGCCCGGTACAGGAGCCACACCTTGGGCATAGCCCTGCCCTGGAAGCACGAATTTCTTTTCCCCCTGAAAGAGGAATTCAGAGTCAGAAAATAGCCGTGTCCTTGATCTCGGTGGCATCTGAAACACCAGCTTAGCACCGTGAGGATCCACAGCACCATGCACATGCTGTTTCTGCAGAGCCATGGTGGGCGCAGTGGGTCCCCAGGTCGCCTGAGTCCTGGTGCCACACCCAGACCCTCCCTGGCAGGCCTGGGCAGCCGTGTGACTGTGACCTAGAAACGGGACAGCCTCGCTTGTTCCCTGCTGCAGGTGAGGGAGGGGACGGAAGGGCAGGCTCTTCCTCGTGCTCGGGTCCTCAGCCAGGCTGTTTGTACAGGCTGCCTGGGCACATGATGCAGAGCAGAAGGCCTGGGCGGGGCAGTGGTGATGCTGACCCCGAGGCTGTGGTATCTGTGGGGCATGCAGCGAACCCTCGGGCCCGCGCCTGGTGGAGCTGCATGTGGGTCTCAGGCCCTGCCTGAAGTGGCTGTCACTCACAGGTGGGCTGCTCGTCCTGCCCTGGGTAGACGTGTTCTGGGACCCCTGCTGCGTCCTTCCTGGAGCTGAACAAATGATGGGAGGGAGATCTTAGCCCCCAGAAATGGGCCCAGGAAAGGCGCTGCCTCTCCCCTAGGCCTTTGCCCCTGCCCGCCCAATCAGAACCCCCAACAGGCCAGACTGCCAGCTTTCCCTCCCTCACCGGGCTCAGGGAGGACTGGGAGAGCCGCAGGTGGCTAAATGGGGAGAGTTGGATTTCCAGAACACGTGAGTGTACACACTACACTGGCTTGATGGGTGCTTTTTGGGAGGGGAAGTGGAGTGTGGGAGGCAAGGGTCATGCAGGTCCTGAGTTTGGACATCCCTCTGCAGCGAAGTGGGTGCCTGACTACTGACAAGACTGGAGAGGGCTGAGAGAAGCCATGCTTGACCTGCTGTCCTTCCGAGCAGCTGGCCTGGGCGCCGGAACCATGGCCGAGGTGGGGCTCACAGCCTGGAGTCCAGTTCTCGGGGCAGGCCTGTCCTCCGGTCGGCGTGGCAGCGTGGCACCCTTGCTGAGGCCTGGGCCCGTGTGAGGGAGCCTTGATGCGCAGAGCCTGTGGTCTGGCGCTTCTGACGGGCAGGTGTAGTGAGGAGGACGGGGGCTGCCTGGCCACCCAGACGACCTCCTCCTGAGCCACAGGTGCTGGGGGTCCTGGTGAAATGGCAGGGCCAGCTGCCATGCCTGTCAGCGGCTCACTTGGGACTGGGCACCATGGAAGTACAGACACGGAGATGGGGTGGGGAGAGGCATCACCGTAAGTGGCAGAGCCAGGCGGAAGCCTCAAGGCCTTCTTGCCCTGGGCCCCACACTGACCTGGGAGGGTTGGCCAGGCGTTCTGAGTGTTTACTCTGTGGGTACCGTGGCCAGGAGCAGGGCTGCCTAGGGAAGGGCGCGTGCTGGGATGGGTGGAGCTGCCCTGGTTTAGCCTTCCTGTCTCTTGCCTCCTGCCTCCTGCCTGGCCCACTGCCTATCCTACCTGCCCCTTCACTGGAAGGGCGGCCTCCCCCAGGCTGCCAATGACTTCCTGCAAAGTTGTCGCCCACAGATTGGCCCTATGTGCACGCCTGCCAGCATTCTTGCCTTTCCCACGATGGCGTCATGTTCCAAAAATCCCGTGGCCACGGGCGCCTTGTCAGGCCAAACAGGGAAGCAGCTTTTAGAAGTGCCACCCACTCCTCCAGCCCTGGGGTCCTGGGAGGAGCCCAGGGCAGATACTGGGGTGGGGCGTGAGCAGGAGGACTGAGAATGCGTGGCAGCCCTGCAGCGAGCTGGGCTGGGTTTTCTTTCTCCGTTTGGAGGTGGAATGCTGTCTTACAGCCAGCCACGTTCAAGGGCATGGTTCAGTTGTGTGCAGCACCGTTGCCAGTGCCGTTTCTGGACAGTTGAGCGGTGAGCAGTCACACACCTGCCCGCCTGTTGGTGCACCTAGTAGCCTGGCAGGAATCCAGCTGTGCGGAGTCTGACGTGTGCCCAGGCCTTGGTTGTTTGGCCAGGGGGTCATTGCTGCTGTCTGTTGCGAGCAGTGCAGCTGTGCCTGCTGTATCCAGGGTTTTGCTGCAAGACCTGTTGCCTCTGCTTTTGGGGGGGGAAACCGGGGTGGGGTTGTTGCTGTGTGCCAGGCCTACTGTGGGCCCTGCATGGTCAGGTGCGAGAATACAGGCCTGGGAGACCCTGTCAGAGCTGCCCACAGCCCTGCCCTCCTCACCCAGAGGAGCCCAGCATGGAAATCTGGGGGCATGGATTACACCCTGGGGCTCGCAAGTGCAGGGGCCACGCTGGTGCTTTGGGGTCTCCTGAGCTCCCGAGGAGGAGGAGATGAGCCAAGGCTTGAATGTGGTCAGAGGAGGCCGTGGCGTGGACAGCTGACTGTAGGGAGTGGCAGTGTCCAGGAGCTGCTGACCCAGGGGGCTTGGGGTGGGTCAGGGAAAAGGCTTTCTCTGTCTTGTTGGTTGCTTCCCTACCAGCTTCTGAACGAGCACTCTCTGTCCCCCTTGAAGCTTACACTGGAGCTGCACCTCACGTTTGGTCAAAGTTGTAATGTTGAAGGCCAAGAGAACTGGCCCCGGCCATGGAACCACCTGCTGCTCCTTGCCCTTCAGCAGCCTGGGGTATTCACAGTGTAAAAAAATGCCGATTTACTCTGATATTTGCATTAATGGTTTCAGTGGGATGAAATGTTTAATATATATATAGAGCATGTACCTGCAGTATAAGTCTAATGTAAATTAAATCATAAAATGAATCTTCCTAAACCTGCAGCCTCACTTGCAAAATCAAACTTGGATGGTCCTGTCAGAGTGTCCCCAGGGAGCCTATGGCTGGTGTCCCTTCTCCCGGAGGTCTCCCCATGTAGCTCCCAGAGGCCACAGCTGAGGCCCAGGCAAGCAAGGCCAGCCTTACCCTGCAGGAGGGGAACAGTTGCCTTATTCCAGGGAGTAAGAGACACAGCGTGTGCTTGGAGGCTGCTGTCCTCCCTACACCCGCCCCGGTCCGGGGGTGCCTTGTGCTTGTGGAGGCCCATGGTGGGGCTCCCCTGCAGCCTTGGCCAGGCCGAGGCTGGTGAGGCGTTTTCCTCTGTGCTTGTGGTCTGGAGCCCGTTTCATGTTCACACAGTCTGTGCAGAGCAGATCTGGGCTGGGGGGTTTACCTTTTAAGGGAGTGCCGTGAGGACGCTCAGTAGGAATCGGGAGACGGGCTTGGTTTGGGTGCCGGGGCCTAAGGACTTGAGCCGTCCTCTGTTGCTTTCCCAGGCCATAAGCAAAGAGCTGGATTGGAAGTGGAACAGCTGTGACTAGAACCAGCTCTCATAAGGGACACTGGTGCTGCAGGGTTGAGGTTAGTGTGTGGTGCCACTTGACCCCTGCAGACTCTGTGATCTTTGGGACAGCTCTTGACCGTGGTGGTTCAGAGAGGTGGTTGCCTGGGATTCAGTGCCCGCTCTGCCTCTGTCCAGCTTCCTGCTGAGGCACACCCTGGGAGACAGTGGGCAATGGCTTAAGTAAGTGGGCACCTGCCACTCACGTAGGAAGCCTGGATTGAGTTGTGCCTTTTATTTTTTAATTATTGTTTTTATTATTTTTGATGATATTTACATAGTTGATCAGGGTGGGAAGGGTGGAGTATCAGGGGATGGGGGGTGAGACCATTGTTTACACATCTTCTTTTTCTACTTGTATGTGGGGGGAGGGGGTACAAGAGAAGCCACGCCCAGCCTCCCAGCTGCCGCGTTACCCAGGGATGGGGGACTGCCACCCGATGCCATTCCAGGTTCCCCATTGTGGAACACGCCAGCTGACTCCACTCCAGCACACACTCATGCCAGCGGGTGTCACTGTCCAGCCAGGCCTGCCCCCAGTGCTGGTTTTCGTGTTCGCTCATGGGAGCTGCAGCCTATCAGAGAGGTGCCCACCGCCTCCCCACTGGCCCCACTCCCAGCCCTGGATCTTGCACTCGCCAGGTGGTTCTGCAGTCTAGCTCGACAGCACTGGCCCCAGTCCCAGCACTTACCAGCTGATGCTGCAGCAAAGCCCAACACCCCTGCCCTTGTTCTGGGTCATGCTTGCACCAGTGGATAGTCGGTTGGCCCAGCCTGGCTCTTCCCCCAACCTGGTTCACAATAGGCCTGGGCCTGGGGGCTGACCGTGCCTGGTTGGGTGGCAGCTGTAGCCAGCGTGAGCTGGAATGGGGGCAGACCCAGCTGGGCTGCAGCATCTGCTGGCAAATGCCGAGGTGAGATGGGCCATGCCAGAGTGTACCGCTACATCCACCAGTACATGTGGAACCGGGTTGGGGAGGTGAACCTGATAGGGGAGTAGTGGGGACTCCACTGCTGGGCCACTGCTCAGGCTGGCGAGTGTGGAGAAGACCAGGCTGGGCCTACATGAGTTTTGCCTTTTTAATGTAAGTGGGGGCCGGTGCCGTGGAGTAGTAGCTAAGCTTCTGCTTGTGGTGCCAGCATCCCGTATGGACTTGTGGTTTCAGCCTCGGCTTTTCCACTTTTGGTCCAGCTGCTTGCTGTATAGCTTGGGAAAGCAGTGGAGGGTGGCTCAGGCAGGTCCTTGGCCTCTGCACTTAAACGGGAAACCCGACAGAAGCTCCTGGCTCCCGGCTTTGGATTGGCCCAGCTCTGACCATTGCGACCATTTCAGGAGTGAATTAGCAGAAGGAAGGTCTCTCTTTGTCTCTCCTCTGTAACTGCATTTTCAATAAAAATTTTAAAAAATCTTTAAAATAAAAATACATCTTAAAAAAAAAAAACAACTCTGGGCTGGCACTGTGGTATCATGGGTTAATCCTATACAGACACTGGTTCGTGTCCCAGCTGCTCCACTTCCCATCCAGCTCCCTGCTCATGGCCTGGGAAAGCAGAGGAAGATGGCCTGACTGCTACCAGAGTAGGAGACCCGGAACCACTGGTTTACTACCCAGATGGCCTCAACAGCTTGATCCTGGCACGATCCTGAGCGGCTGAAGCCAGGAGTCAGGACTCCTTCCGAATCTCCCATGTAGGGTCAGGGATCCAAGTCCTGGGACCAGCCACTGCTTTCCCAGGCTGTTAGCAGGAAGCTGGATCAGAAGTGGAGCTGCCAGGACTTGAACCAGTGTTCCTCTCCGGTGCTGGCATCACAGGTAGGGGGCTTCAGTTACTGTACCACTACACTAATCCCCAAGATGGGATTTCCTTTAGAGGAGATAAAGATGTCCTAAAATTAGTTGTGGCCATTGCTTTGCACATTTGAATGTTTGAAGTGTGTGGCCTTGGAATTACGGCTCCAGAAAGTCCAGACCTAATCACGTCTGCCTAGTTTTGCATCTTCTTGTCTGGCTATCTGACCCCTGGTTGGTATGCTTGTAGCCGACATTTGTGCCTCAGGGCAGTTACCACTAGGTGTTCCCCTGGGCTGTAGGACCCGCTGGGCCCTGCCCTGTGGTGCCCACCCCACTGTGTCAGAGTCAGGTGCACAGATGCAGAGAAGAAGCTGTGCTGAAGTGACTCAGGGGTGTCACCTAGTGCTGCAGCCCTCGAACCCCTGTCCTGGCTGGGTGCTGCTGGGCCAGCTGGAGCTGGGACTGTCAGCAGTGGCTCCGGAGCACCAGGCCTCGTGGGCTGTGCACCACGTGCCCAGTGTCCTCTGCTCCCCTACAGCTGTCCCCTGGTGCCCAGCCTCTCGCTGTGGGAGTGCTCTTCCTCCCAGCTCCACCTCGTTCTGTGCCTTTGTCTCTGTTTCTTCCGATGTTCTC
>NW_024465462.1:0-49995 GCF_017591425.1 Ochotona curzoniae
AGCAGTCCACAAGGCCAGGAATGCACCGGGTGCAGGGAGGGAGGGGCAGGGTGTGAGCTGGACCCCCTGGACAGAGTTCCCCAGGATTCACCCCAGAATGCCCAAACACCCAGAACCAGGGAATGTGGCCTGGCTTGAGATAGGGTGTAGGGAAGGAAGGGAGAAAGAGTGGCTGGAGCCACAGCATGGCAATTCAAGCTATCACCACCAACAGAGGCATCCCATGTGGTCGTCAGTTTGAGTCCCAGCTGCTCCACTTCTGATCAGCTCCCTGCTAACATACCTGGGAAAGCAATATAGGACGGCCCAAGTGTTTGGACCCTTGCACCCACATGGGAAACCTGGAAGAAGCTCCTGGCTCCTGACTTCAGCCTGGCTCAGCTCTGGCCATTGCAGCCATTTGGGGAGCGAACCAGCAGATGGGGCGTCCTCCGCTGCTTTCCCAGGCGCGTTAGCAGGGAGCTGCATGGGAACTGGAGCAGCTGAGACCTCAACCGGCGCCCCTATGGGATACAGTGGCCACCCTGGAATGGGGTCCTTGACACCCTATCCGGTGACTGCTGTCCTTATAAGAAGAGGGACTTTTGGAAGAACCAAAGGAAGCTAAGTCGGATCAACTCCGCTCTCCCCCCAACTCTGAAGAAGAGAGTCCAGGAGGGACGAGTCAGGCCCGCACCTTGCTTTGCACTCGGGCCTTGGGAACTGCGAGACTGGACGTGCGAAGTTCTCCTGCGGCCACTCACATGGGACTCCTCCAGCAAGGATGCCCAGCGGGTCCCTCAGCCGGGAGCACCGGGCGCCGCGCCACCCGACTCTCACCAGCAGAGGGCGCCCGTGTGCTGCGTACTAGGCCGCTCTCTCCACCTTAGGGCGGGGCGGGGCGCCTGGCGCCGGTGACGTCAGGGGGAGGGAGCACGGTGCCGGTGACGTCATGGGAGGACGGGAGTCCATGCTGGTGACATCATAGGAGGGGGCGGGAGTCCGGTGCCGGTGGCGTCATGCAGGGGCAAGACCCCGGCGCTGGTGGCATCACAGGAGTGGGCGGGAGACCTGTGTCGGTGATGTCATGTGAGTAGGCAGGAGGCTGGTGACGTCATGCAGGGGCGGGAGCCGGCGTGGTGATGTCATGAGGTGCACCAGCCTGCAGCCCTGGCTTGCGGCTCTCCGCTGTGTCTCAGGGTGGGGGCCCTGCGATGGGGCAGTCTTCCTTCCAGTGCAGGTCAGGTGGCTGTGGAAGCAGGTCCCAGGGCCCAGGAGGGTCACGGCCCCCTTGGTGACCCCTGTCTGCAGCACGGGAGGCCGGCTGGCGCTCTGACACCGAGCCCAGCCCTGGCCCTGCTCAGCAGCTCAGCCAGGCCAGGAGTCCTAGGTGCAGCCCTCCTTGCCCTAGCAATGCAGCACCAGGAAGTGGCTCCCACAGCCACCTCAGCCACTCAGGCTCCCTACTTCCTAAAGACTTCGTGCAAGTCATTCCTTCCTTCTCCGAGCTGCTTCCCACCTATTCTGTCTCCAAGTACGGAGGTGGCTGCTATGCAGCTAAAAACAAACGGCACTTGGGGCGGGCACTGTGGCACAGCAAGCTAAGCCTTCACCTGAGGCGCCAGCATCCCATATGGGAGCCAGTTCTTGTCCTAGCTGTCCCACTTCCCATCCAGCTCCCTGCTAGTGCACCTGTAAAAGCAGCAGAGGGAGGCCCCAGTGCCTGGGCCCCTGCACCCACCTGGGAGACCAGGAGGAGCTCCTGGCTCCCGGCTTCAGCCTGGCCCAGCACTGGCCATTGCAGCCATCTGCAAGGTGAACAAGCAGGCGGAAGATCTCTGTGCTTTCGCCCAGCCTAGGGAGAGCAGGGGTGTGTGTTGGGGTGGGGTGTCAGAGCTGTGTCCCTGCCCCACCCCCAAGCTCCAACCCCCAGATGGCCTTAAGCAATCTGTCTGTGCCCAGGGCATCCAGCCGCACACAGACCTCCCACCTCTGCCCTGTGCCTGCTCCCACCTCAGATGCTGAACGTGGGTGCGCAATGCCCGCCACGGCAGAAGCCCACGCTTTGGTGACAGCCACGTGTGCCTGGGACTGGCCACATGAATGCCAAGGCCAGCCTGCCCCGCTCCGACTCCCCTACCTCCGCTCCCTGGGAGGGGCGAGCTGGCCACTGAATCCTGCAGCCCCTGTGCTGGGCAGCCACAGCTGCAGCTGCTGCAGGGGAGGCCAGCCTTGGACACAGAACCACCCACGCCTGCCCGCCCCTCCCCAAAATGTTCTACCTTCTAGCATTTACCACCCTCCCCCACCTCTGCCACCACCAAAGACCTCACTACCAAGAAGCCTGTGCTTGCAAGATTCTGAATTTCAGGCACAGGGGAGGTTTATGTAACCATTCCCATGTAATGGGAGCAGAGCAGGTAGGCGGGGACGGCAGCAGCCTTGCAGGTCCCTGGAGCTAAGCGAGTGCAGACAGCAGAAGCTGTGGTGAGGGATGGTGGGACCCAGACACGGGCAGAGGACCGGGCAGAGCTGGGGGGTCTGGGTTCACGCGAAGGAGCGCTCATTTGCAGCAGTTCCAACACGGAGGCTGAGGAGGCCAAAGTGAAGTCCGGGGTCAAGGGCAGGGTTAAAGGTCAGAGCCTTGTGCGTGTGAGAGAGGGAGAGAGGCAGACACCAGTGAGGAGTGATCGGCCCTTCCAGAGAGAGCACCGAACCCCACTCCCAGCACGGTTGCCTTGGGGATCGTGTCTCCCACGCACGTGGGCTGCGGCCGACATTTCTGGCCGTGGCTGTGGCTGTGGCCCTGCGGCTGCCCACCACCTGGGAGACGTGGGCCGCACGTGGGGACTGGGACAGTGCACCTCCGGCCATGGCTGTGGCCCTGCACCTGCTCCCTGTCCCTCCGCTGCAACCCCCATGGCTGCCGGGTGATTCCAGGCAATGGCTCAGCTGCCTTTAATAGGAAGCCACCCCAGCATGGAGAAGGGTGCGATGCAGCTGTGTCCTGGGATCCGTCAACAAGCCCCTCATGCCCCTTCCTCCAGAGGTTGAAGTCTGGTGTCCCCACACTGCACAGTGAAAGAAGGCAGAGATGGGGCCTGCTGCAGTGGCCTAGCAGCTGAAGTCCTCGCCTTGCATACATAGGGATCCCATATGGTCACCAATTCTAATCCCGGAGGCACTGCTTCACATCCGGCTCCCTGCTTGTGGCCTGGGAAAGCAGACAAGGACGGCCCAAAACCTTGGGACCCTGCACCCGCGTGGGAGAGCTGGAAAAAGCTCTGGCCGGGCTCCTGGCTTTGGATCGGCACAGCACCGGCCATTGCGGCCACTTGGGGAGTGAATCATTGGACGGAAGATCTTCCTCTCTGTCTCTCCTCCTCTCTGTATATCTGACTTTCCAATAAAAATAAATAAATCTTTAAAAAAAAGAGAGAGAGAGAGACAGACGGTAGAGATGAGGCCAGGGACACCTCAGCACCCACATGCATAGCACCCCCTGCCTGGTGCGGGAGGGTGGCTCTGGGACCACTCGGCTGCAGCCTGAGGCCCCAGCACACAAAAACCAGGTGCCTGGTTCCTCTCAAGATACCTTGGTTAACCCTCCCCTTGCAAGCACCAGCATCCCATATGGGTACCAGTTTATGCCCCAACTGCTCCCCTTCCCACCCAGCTCCCTGCCTGTGGCCCGGGAAAGCAGTGGAGGACGGTCCAAAGCCTCAGGACCCTGCACCCGTGTGGGAGACCCGGAAGACGTGCCTCGTTTTGACACAGCCCCACCATTTTGGCCATTTGGGAGCACAGCAGCTGCAAGTCCCTTCTCTCTCTGTCTCTCCCTCCCACCCTCTCGTCTACACCATGAGTGACACTGTAGCACCCTCGGCTCAATTCACTTTGACTCAATTCACCTTGGCTGTCTCTGTCTCCGGAACTGAGAGCAGTCATCCTGTGTCCCTTAAACCTCGCCCAGGTTCAGCACCAAGACTGTGTCAGTAACCCGTCCTCAAGGGCAGCACCTGAACCTGCTCCTCACCCGTTCCCCGCCCCCAGACAGACCTCTCTGCTGCCTGGTGCAGCCAAGGTGTAGCCTGGTGAAGCCATGGGGCTGGCTCACGGGGCTTCTGCTTGGCTCAGGAGGAAATCACCCAGGTGTGGGCCCGGCGGCATGGCCTAGTGCCTAAAAGTCCTCACCTTGAACGCACTGGGATCCCATATGGACGCTGGTTCTAATCCCGGCAGCTCCACTTCCCATCCAGCTCCCTGCTTGGGCCTGGGAAGGCAGTCAAGGACGGCCCAAAGCCTTGGGACCCTGCACCCGCGTGGGAGACCCAGAGGAGGTTCCTGGTTCCTGGTTTCGGATCGGCATAGCATCGGCCATTGCGGTCACTTGGGGAGTGAATCATCGGACGGAAGATCTTCCTCTCTGTCTCTCCTCTCTGTATATCTGCCTTTCCAATAAAAATAAATCTTTAAAAAAAAAATCACCCAGGCGCATGGGGAGTCCTCCGTGTGATTCCGGGGCCTTGGGCTCATCACCCGGTGGCCCAGAGCAAAACCCGCACGGCAGGGAGGACACTCAGACCCAACGTGTGTCATGGGATGGGGCAAGGCCTCCACCCTCTGATCCCCAGGAGCCCGCTCAGCTCCTGCCCGGGGGAGCTGCAGGTGTGCGGTGGCCCGGGCAGCTCCCCCGAGGCTGGCCCCGGCAGCCTCCTTGTTGTTCCTGGCTCCTGGGCCCCGTAGCGGGGAGAAGGGGGCCTGGCGGCCATGAGTGGATGTTTCCCCACTGTGCCTGCTTCCCAAGCCCCCCTGCGAGCTAGAGCCTGGCCTGCTGGAATTGTCCGTTCTTGTTTTCATTGGCAAAGGTTCCCACTGACCCAGGTGGGAGCTGCCTTCTCAGGGGCACCAAAACGAGCAGGTGTCACACGTCAGCACACACCAACATGCATCCACGTCAGCACACACCAACATGCAGCCACGTGCCCAACACATGTCAACACGTAACAACACACAGTGACTTAAATCAATACATGTCAACAGTCACACGCAAGAAGTGCCTCGACACACCAACATGTGTCAACACATGTCGACACACACCAACAGATCATGTGTCAACATGTACTGACACACAACACAACCAAGACATGCCATCATGTGTCAACATGTGTCGACACACCAACAGATCATGTGTCAACATGTACTGACACACAACACAACCAAGACATGCCATCATGTGTCAACAGCCACACATGTACCATGCATGCATCAATACACCAAACACATGCAGACATGTGTCAACACAGCCAGCGCACGCCATCCTGCGCCAACATGCACCAACACACGCCGTCACGTGTCAACACGCACCAGCACACATTCTTGGAGGATCCACTGGGTCTCTCTGGTTCCCGGAGGGCTGGAGGGTATTTGTTGAGCACCTACTACGTGCTGGGCTTTGGCGATCCAGCCTTGAGTGGCACTGTCGGTCCCGAAGCCGCCAGCAAACAGGTTGGAGCCTGGGAGTGCTGGAGGGAGCTGAGACAGCAGCCACGGGAGACAGAGCCCGTGCGAGACCTCACTCATGCCGGCCTCCTGCACCGTGACTTCCGGAGTTGCAGCGTGAGCTTGTCTAACTTCCGTTTATTCATTTTTTTAAAGATGCATTTCTCTGAGAGCCAGAGCAAGTACTTGCAGCTGCTGGCCGCAGTGGCCAGGGCTGGGCCAGGTGGAAGCCAGGAGCCAGGAGCTCCCATGATAACCCACGCACGCGCAGAGCTACAGACACTCGGGTCATCTGCTGCTGCTTTCCCGGCGCATTAACAGGAAGCTGGGTCAGAAGTGGAGCAGCCGGGACTCGAACCAGCCCTGTGATCCAGAATGCCAGCACTGCAGGCAACAGGTGGACACACCGCACACCCACGCGGGCCCCTATGGCCTAAACTGGATCCACTTTCTTCCCTTGAAAAATGTTTTTAACTGTGAGAGGCACAGACAGACTGAACTCTCATCGACCCGCCCCCCATCCCTGCGGCCCCAAATGCCAGCAACAGCCAGAACCGGGGGCTGGGGCCCAAACTGGGTGGCAGCAACCCAGCGCCTCCCACCGTGAGTATCTTTACCCAGCGCACCTCAGCCACCCCGTTCCTCCTGGGTGGCTGCCCTGGGCGCGCCATCCCCAGCCAGGATTCTCCTGGTTCCCCTCTGCCCGGCGGGCATGCATGCCTCCTCTCAGCTCAGACAGGGAGCCCACGCAGGAACGAGAACGGCCAGGAGCAGTGGCCAGGGGAGAGGCGACCCCCCGGAGCAAACGCACAACCGGCGACTGGGAAGCAGCAGGTGGGCTTGCGCACGGGTGGCTCAGCCCAGGCAACACAGCTCCTTTCCGAAGCCGGCTCACCCGCTTCCCCCGGAGGTGCAGTCCGGCGGCCGGGAAGGGCGTGGTGCGCGGACGGAAGGGGTGGACCCGGCGGCCGGTGGCACTGACCCTCGCGGGTCGCTGCGTGCGGGACCGCGCGCGCCCGGCGCCCCTCTGCGCCCTGGAGCAAAGGGCGTGGGGCAGCACCCTCGGGGGGTGGGTGGACACTGCTGGGCCAGCCTCCCGGGCGCGTGGTCCTGCTGCCTCTCCTGAGCGTGGGGCTGTGGGGAACGAGGTGGGCTCCCAGGAGGGACTTCCTGACCCAAGCTGGCCCGACTGGCCTCCTCACCGGCCGCCAGCACCCACAGCGGATGCGGGCATCCCACGCCAAGGCCACACCCCGATGTGCGCTGCCGGAGGCAACTGCTGATGGGAGGCCGTCCAATTCCAGGCTCCTGCATTTGCGGAATGAACCACCGGGTGGTTCCCATTCACCAGGGTGTGCCTGTACGGGCCCCTCTGTGCCACTCTGCCATTTTTTTTTTAAGATTTTATTTATAAAAAAAAATAAAAACACCAAAAAAAATTTTTTTTTAAAAAAAAGATTTTATTTATTTGCTTGGAAAGGCAGATGTACAAAGAGGAGTAGAGACAGAGAGGAAGATCTTCCATCCGATGATTCACTCCCCAAGTGACCACAACGGCCAGTGCTGTGCCGATCCGAAGCCAGGAGCCAGGAATTTCTTCCGGGTCTCCCACGTGGGTGCAGGGTCCCAAAGCTTTGAGCCGTCCTCAACTGCTTTCCCAGGCCACAAGCAGGGAGCTGCCGGGATTAGAACCGGCGCCCATATGGGATCCCTATGTATGCAAGGCGAGGACTTTAGCCTCTAGGCCATGCTGCTGGGCCCTCGAGTAAATAAAACATTACATAAATAAAAGTTGCATTTTAAAGGAATAGTTATAACAGGGAAATGCTCACAGCGTAATGTTTGTGATGCGATAGCTCAGTGGCTAAATCCTCACTTTGCCTGGGCTGGGATCCCCTAGAAGTGCTGCTTTGTGTCCCGGCTGCACCCGCGTGGGAGACCCTGAAGAAGCTCCTGGCTCCTGGCTTTGGATCGGCTCAGCTCTGGCCATTGCAGCCACTTGGGGAGTGAACCAGCGGATGGAGGATCTGTCTCTGTAAATATGACTTACTAATAAAAAAAAAATAAATCTTTAAAGAGCAAAAAGCCAGAATGAAAAATGATGCCGACGAAGGCTGTTGGTGGGCAGCAGACGAGGTGCTGGGGGCGGAGGCCAGTCGGCACCTGTTCCTTGCTCCGGCCCTGTGGCCATCGGACCTCCTGTGGGGACATTCTCTGAAACCGTCGCCTCCCGCCAGGTCACCTGCTCACATTCCATCCGGTGTGTGTGAGTGCACGTAGCCAACAGGATGTGCGCCCTGTCCTGTGATGTGTCAGAATCCCACACTGCGGGCCTGGCGCGGTAGCCTAGTGCCTAAAGTCCTTGCCTTGAATGCACCGGAATCCCATAGGGGCGCCAGTTCTAATCCTGGAAGCTCCACTTCCCATCCAGCTCCCTGCTGTGCCCTGGGAAAGCAGTCGAGGATGGCCCAAAGCCTTGGGTCCCTGCACCTGCATGGGAGCCCCTGGGTCCTGGCTTCGGATTGGTTCAGCTCCAGTCGTTGCGGCTGCTTGAGGAGTGAATCAGAGGACGGATCTTCCTCTCTGTCTCTTCTCTCGGTATATGTGACTTTGTAATAAAAATAAATAAGTCTTTTAAAAAAAATTCCTTACAGAATGGCTGGTGTTGTGGCATAGTAGATTAAGCCATACCGCCTGCAATTCCAGCATCCCATATTAGCACCTGTTCCTCCATTTCCAATCCAACTCCCTGCTGATGGTCCTGGGCAAAACATCCAGAAACTCTCCCCTGCCACTCATATGGAGACCCAGATGGAGGTCCTGGCTCCGGACTTGGTGTTGGCCCTGCTCCAGCCACAGCTGTTGCAGCCAACTGGGGAGTGAACCAGCAGCAGTTGTGGTGTAGTTGGTTAATCCACCACTTGTGGGCTGCTCACATTCCATCTGGAAGTGCTAGTTCAAGTCTCCACCAAGCTTCTTCCTGTTAATACATCTGGGAGGAAGCCAAGGGCGGCTGGAGCAGGGAGTCCCTGCTACACAGGAGGGAGACCCAGCTGGGGTTCAACCCCCGCTGTGCAGCCATCTGGGGAGTGAGCCAGTGGGTGGAAGAGCTCTCTCTCTCTCTCTCTCTCTCTGTTCTCCCTCGCTCTTCACCTTTCAAGTAAGTAAATAAGTGCGTGTGTGAGTCTGAAATTTTCCAAAATAAAAGATTTTCAGAATCTTCCATTTGAATCAGCTAGCTAATAATACCCACGCTCACCTGCTTAAGGAGCGCAAACCAAAGTCTTCAACTTCGGGTCAATCTCTCCGAAGTCTAGAGAGACAGTGAAGAGACCGAGTACCGGGCTCGGGGTGGGGGTCCTGCCAGTGACGAGGCCAAGTGCATGGGCTTGCAGGGTGGTTGTGGGTAAAGGTGGGGGTCCTGTGGATGAGAGGGATCCGATGTTGTGGCAAAGCAGCTTAAGCTGCCGCTGGCTGCTACTCGGTCATCACATACGACTCTGCTTCCCATCTCGATCCTGCTCATGCGGCCAGTAGAGCACTGGTGGGTGGAGCCCTGCACCCGCGGGCGAGACCCTGATGCAGTGCCAGGCTCTTGACTTTGGTCCTGTCCCAGATCTTTGGCTGTTTGGGGGCTTTGGGGAGGAGGGGGGAGTAAACCAGAGCGAGTGGAAGATCTCACCCTTTGTAGCTCTCTAACTCTGTGATTCCAGTAAATCAATCTTTTTTTTTTTTTTTTAAGATTTATTTATTTATTGGAAAGTCAGATATACAGAGAGGAGGAGAGACAGAGAGGAAGATCTTCTGTCTGATGATTCACTCCCCAAGTGAGCACAACGGCCAGTGCTGTGCCGATCCGAAGCCGGGAACCAAGAACCTCCTCTGGGTCTCCCATGAAGGTGCAGGGTCCCAAGGCTTTGGGCCGTCCTCGACTGCTTTCCCAGGCCACAGGCAGGGAGCTGGATGGGAAGTGGAGCCGCCGGGATTAGAACCAGCGATCATATGGGATCCTGGCGCGTTCAAGGCAAGGACTTTAGCCGCTAGGCCACACCGCCGGGCCCCAAATCAATCTTTTTTTGAAAATTAGCAAAAAGAAAAACCCAGTTGGTTCTTTCTAAGGGAGGGTTGCTCGGTCTTCCTGTTGTAGCGTGTGTGTGTGTGTGTGTGTGTGGTTCAGTTGCTCTGTTGTCTGTGTCTGGAGCCGAGGCGCTCAGAGGCCCTGCGGTGGGGACCGACTCTTGGGTGTTTAGGGTTGGCCTCAGCTTGATGTAAACACAGCAGATTCCTCCGGAACCCATCGCAGGCGCCTCTTTGAAGTTGAGCCACTCCTTCCTTCCCTTGCCCTGCCGCCCACGTCACCCCTTGGCCAGCAGATGCTCCCCTGGGGAGGGCCAAGTCCTGGAACCCTGGCCGCACCCTGTCCACCCCAGCTGGCTCTGCCCCGTGGGAGCCTTTTCCGTTCTCTGCTCTAGCCGACCCACCCCCTCCACCACCAGGAAAGACTTGGCCCCCAGGAAGTGAGAGCCCTTGGGAAGGCACAGCTGTGTCCCGAAGCCACAGGGAGGCGGTGCCCCTGTTCAGACGACCCTCCCAATTCAAGGTCAAAGAAATCAGCCTCTCTCTAAAAGAGAGAGAGACTGGTTTATTTAAAAGGCAGAGGGACACACAAGGAAGGGGTCTTTCTGTTTGCTGATTCACTCCCCGAATACCCACAAGTCAGGAATGGGCCAGACCGGAAGGAAGCCAGGAGCCAGGCTCTGCCATCTGGGTCGCTCCTGCATGGACGTGGGCGTGGGCAGCAGGGGTCTCAAGCCGTTGGGCTACCCCGGGGTGTGCATTAACAGGGCGAAGGCGCTATAGGACAGTCGCCTTTTCCAAGGTGCCTTCTGCTTCTCTGGGAAATGGAGAGAGAATGCATCCTGAGCCCACCTGTGCCTTCCACAGAGGCCGCCTCGTCCCCCTCCTCCAGCACCTCCTTCATCGGCGTGCAGAGCTGACCCCAGCATCCCAGAAGCACTTGTTGGCTGCCCCGAGGCATCCACCTGTGTCCTCGGATTCCTCCGCATCTCTAGGAGGGCAAGGGGCTCTCCGTGTCCAGGCTCACCCTCCGCTCGTTGACCATCCAATAGGATGCTGGAGTGTCTGAGGGGTGGTCCCTCAGTGTGGGACCAGGATGGGCAGGGGAGGGTTAGGAGCCAGGTTCAACACCCACTTGGAAGTTCAGGGGCAGGTGTACCGGAACAATGTGAGGAGGGGGGCTCAAATCCCAGAGCCTGTTGGTTACCTGGAGCCCTCACAAGGGCTCCCCTCTCCCTCCAACCCTCCCATCAGAACCTGCCAAGACTTCCAGTCACATGTTCGTTTGGTCGATAAAACTGCGCCAGGCGGAGTCAAGACCACTGCAACTCTGTCGCCTGACTTGCCTTCAGTCTCCTCATGCAGGCAAAGCTACCAGGCAGCTACCAGGCATAAGCTGGGTCAGGGGCTCACTCGGCAGGCCCTTCCTGTGTTGGGGAGCTACTTCTGACCTCCATCTCACCCTCCTGGCTTGGAGGAAACCACCATCCTCCTGGGGGCTGACTTACCTGCCGGGCATTGGGTGGCAGTGTGCTTGCACAGTGGTGTCTCTGGGGCTCAACGCACGCTCTCTCCAGCAATACTGGCAAACGTGTTGCCAGGTTACCATGCCCCCACGCCTGACTCTTAGTAGGGTGTGCAGGGGGTGGCCCACAGATGGAAAAGGAGTAATGATGGCCAAAGGAGCCCAGGGGCATGGAGGGAATGGAGCCCCAGCAGGCCTTTCCCCTGGTGGCCACCTCCAGGGTCCCACGTCCAGTTCAGGATCTGCCTTTGCAAAGGGAAGGCCAGGAAGGACAGTGTGCCTCTGGTGGGAGCAGGGAGCTTGCCCCGCCTGGTCTGTGTGCAAGTGCGCTTCCGGTGTGCTCTGCGAGCTGTGGACACGGCTGCCGAAATGAGCTTGGCTCCAGAGCCAGAGCCTGACTTTAGTGCCACCTGACTCTTCCTAATGGGAGCCAAGGTGACTCATTCGGATCCAAGAGCCAAGGTCCCCTCACCTGTAGAACCGGAAGCACCTGCGTCCCTTCGGGCGCCAAGCTGAGCACACACCTGTAAGGACTCCATTCAACATCCGCTGGAAGTGACCCCGGTCTCATGGCAGCAAGGCCCCACCCCCGGCGAGGGAATGAGGGTGGCAGCCCTGATCCCCTGGGGTACTGGGGAGCAGGCGTCACCTTGTGGTTTCCTTCAGCCTAAGTGTTCAAGTTCTACGGGGTCAAGATCAGTCCTCGGCTATGACCCGAAGGCACGTCACCTCCACGTCAGAGTACCAGGGCGTGAACCTCAGCTTCATTCCAAAGTGCAACTTCCTGCAGAGGCACGCCCTGCCAGGCAGCAGCTGACGGCCCAAGGAGGGGAAGGAATCAGGTTCCTGCCACCCCCATGGGAGAGCTGCCCTGAGTCCCTGGCTCCTGGCCCAAGCCTTCCTGGCTGCTGCTGCAGGCACTGGGGGAGTGAACTAGCAGAGGCGCGCACGCGCACACGCTCTCTCTGCCTCTCAAATAATTGGTTGAAAAAGAATGCACCCTCTTTCAAAGTTGCCAATGGAATTAAAAGGTGAGTTTCTTTTCACGCCTTGCTACTTTGGCTTCATCCTCCATCTAGATTAGATCCTGCAGAGCTAACCAGCTTTCATCCGGTACATACATTGCCAGAAAGACTCCCAGTCTCCCCAGGGGGTCTTTCAATTGTTTCCAACCTCTTGCTGTCCAAGTATCCTTGGACCAGTGTCACTGGCTCCGCTGCAGGTGTGTCTCAATAGTCAGAATCCCGGCGAATAGAACTTTTGCTTTTTTTTTTTTTTTTAGGTCAAAAGGCGACTGCATTTAAAAAAAAAAAAATGCTGGCAGTGGCAATTCCAGTCTGCGCTCTCACCAGCCGGGTCCGAGAGTACTTGTCTCCCACACCCACACCAACGCAGTGTTATCACCATGGGCTCACGGCCAATCTGATAGGCGGGAAATAGTCTTAGACTATAGTTTCAATTTGCCTGCCCTAACTCTTACCAAAAAAAAAAAAAAAAAAAAAGAAACCACTTATTGCGCCCATCCCATGGGCTCTCTCTCAGGGGTGACTCTCGCAGGGCGAGGGGAGTCTCTTGGCATACTTTTTTTTTTTTTTCCCCACATTGCACTTGTATTAATCCTGTTGAGTTGGAGCAACTCTTTTTTTAAAGATTTATTTTTATTATTTTTTTTCATTGGAAAGGCGGATATACAGAGAGGAGAGACAGAGAGGAAGATCTTCCATCCGATGATTCACTCCCCAAGTGAGCGCAACGGGCCGATACTATGCCGATCCGAAGCCAGGAGCCTCTTCCGGGTCTCCCACGCGGGTGCAGGTTCCCAAAGCTTTGGGCTGTCCTCGACTGCTTTCCCAGGCCACAGGCAGGGAGCTGGAAGGGAAGCGGGGCTGCCGGGATTAGAACCGGCGCCCATATGGGATCCCGGGCGTGCAAGGCGAGGACCTTTAACCACTTGCGCCACCGCGCCGGGCCCGGAGCAACTCTTTATGTACTAAAGAAATTCAAATCTTTAAAAAAATTATTTTAAAAAAATTATTTATTTATATTAGAAAAGCCGATTTATAAAGAGAAGGAGATACAGAGAGGAAGATCTTCCGTACGCTGGTTCACTCCCCGGGTGACTGCAATGGCCAGAGCTGAGCTGATCTGAAGTCAGAAGCCAGGACCTTTTTCCGCATCTCCCCCATGCAGGTGCAGGGTCCCAAGCCTTTAGGCCATCCTTGACTGTTTTCCCAGACCACTGGCAGGGAGCTGGATGGGTAGTGAGGCAGCTGGGACACAAACCGGCACCCAGATAGAATTCCAGCAGATGCCAAGCGAGGATTTAGCCACTGAGCCATCACACCAAGCCCGGGAACTCAAATCTTGATTGCAGCCAGTTCAAGATGGAAGCTGAGAGCGCTCTACCAACCCAAGAGCTGTCTGAGCTAGTTTACCTAAATCTCATGCCCACATCAGGGCTTGTCAACATGGGGCTCCTCACCCATCCGTTTCATCGCCCCAATTCCTCCCCGTTTTCCTTGTTTGTTTTGTCTGTGCTGAACGCAACGTCGGCGGATCCAGTGATTTAAGGAATCCTGACAGCTCTGTCCACCCTCGCCTGGTCAAGGTTTCAGAGAGAAGTATCAGGGTTTTCTCCTTCTTCCAGCCGGGACTGCCTGCTTGGCACTGCCTGCTCAAGTGGACAGAAGAGACAGGCGTAGGGGAAGTGGGCCTCTGGGTCCCACACGGACAGGGGGTCATGGGGGTCTGGGTCCCTCCTCTGGATGGCCGAGCAGTGCTCCAGAGCTGGGCACCATAGTGGGCACACAGAGCCGGGCAATCAGACCTGAGTCCACCTGCGCACACAAGCCAGCAGACCACAGGAAGGGACTGCCCATGTCTCTGAGCAAAGCCATGGAAGCCAAGAACAAGGGCACAAGCACTCCTTGTAGGCGGGGGGGACCCCCTTGCGGCTGGAGAGAGTGTCCATGTTTCACGGGGCTGCTAGGAACAAGTCAGAGAGCGTGTGCAAGGTGGGGCAGGATGAAGCACGGTGCCCCCGGGGGTTGGGGGACGGGGCGCTCCTTGTCCAACGGGTGTGGCAAGACATATGGATGGGAACCCGGCTTTCCAGTGCTTCCCCGGGGATCCTCAGGCATTCCCTGGCTCCAGGAGCCTCGGGTCACTTCCAGGCAATGGTATGGCTTTGACATGGAACCTATGCACATCCTCTCATAAGTTAGCTTTGAAATTGTATTCATTTTGTTCTTTTTACTGGCTTTGAAGGTGGGGGGGAGAGGAGGAAGAGAGAGAGAGAGAGAGAAATCTTCCATTCACCGATTCACTCCCCCAATTCCCCAATTGCCTATAATAGCCAGAGCTGAGCCAGGCAGCAAGCAGAAGCCTGGAACTTCATCAGCGCCCTTGATGCATGGCCCAGGCACTTGGTCCGTCCTCCATTGCCTTCCCAGGTGCAGCAGCAGGGGACAGGAACCACACCGTGCTAGGGAGTATGGCTGTGGCTTGGCCTGCTGGGCCACAAGGGCCCACATCCTTCTTACTGTTTTGTTTTGAAGATTTATGTAGCTCCAAGTTACAGAGAGATCTTCCATCTACTGCTTGACTCCCCAAAGGACCACAATAACCAGAGCTGGGTCAGTCTGAAGCCAGGAGCCGAGAGCTTCCTCCGGCTCGCCCATATAAGTGCAGGGGCCCAGGCACCAGGGCAATCTTCTGCTGCTTTCTCGGGCACATTAGCATAATGCTCAATAGGAAGTGGAGCAGCCCAGGACTCAAATCAGCACCCAGATGGGCTGCTGACATCACAGACAATACAGCTTAACCGCTGCCCCACAGAGCTGCATTGCTGGGTCATCTAGATACTTCTGTGGAGCTCCACCCCCACCCTGCATTCAGAACGCTCTGATCGGGAAACCCAGATTGGAGCGGAACCTTAGCCCAAGGCTGACACCTGTTGGGTCCCGCTGCTTGTGTGGCCAGGCAATCTGTAGGGGCCTCGGTGGGTGGCTGTCTGCTGCAGCCAGGGAGAGGGTTGGCCGGATCCCCTGGGCCCCCCGAGGCCTTCAGGTCTTGTAGCAGGGAACTGGGCCACAGGTGTCAGGTCAGGTTGTTCCAAACCAGCGCTGCCTGCTGGCCGCAGCAATCCTGCCGAACCGGCTGGGGAACCTGTCTGGCCAGTGCGTAGCCTCAGGGACCACAGTCCTGTGCTCTGGGGAGGCCAGGGACAGGGTCCCCCTCTAATTACCCCCTTAGTGGGGTAATGCAATCGTTGCCACGGAACACTGCAGCCTGCCCAGTGGACAGTGAGCCCCCTGCCTGCGCTGTCGGAGCTTCAGAGCCCACCAGAGCAGGTGAACAAATAGGAAGGTAGGAGCTGAAGCTGCTATTTATTTATTATTAAAAAATAATAAAAATAAATCTTAAAAAAAAAAAAAAGAAGAGGATGAGCCTTTGGGGACCCAAAAAGAAAGACCAACTAGGAACGGGGTCGGGGCAGGGGAGGGGAGAGTTGAAGCCAGAGAGAGGGGGCAGGGCCAGGAAGCCACAGGGACAAACCCAGGTGGTGACTCAGGGTGGCGTAGTGACAAGCCCTGGGGTGAGGTTAGGCTAGGAGATGGCCACGCTGGACCAGGGTACTGGAATACTGCCCAAGGCCCACTTGCACAACTAGAGAGACCTGGACAGGCGGGGCGGGGGGTGGAGTGAGCATGAATGGGCTTCGTCTGGAGGGAGGTGAGCATGAACAGGCCCTGCTTGAGAGGGGTGAGAATTCATGTGTCCCATTGAGGGAGGTGAGCATGAATGGGCCCCATCTGGCTTGACAGGTGACAGTTCACCTTCAAGCAAACCAGGACTCGGGGAGGGGAAGGACGTGACCTGAGGTCTTAGAGCCCATGGGTGCCAGGGTTTCTGGATGGGGCCAGTTGATCTCTACTCACCACCCTATACTGCCCCTGGCCTATGGGACAAAAGACCCGTGGACAGAAGGGCAGTCATGTGATGTGGCAGAGTTAAGTTAACAACACCTGTAATGTCAGCATTTGGGGAGTGAACCAGTGGATGGCTCAGGGCCCAGAGCAACAGCTCAACATGCTAATCCTCATATGGAGGCCGGTTCATGTCCCAGCTGCTCCACTTCCCATCCAGCTCCCTGCTTATGGCATAAGAAAGCAGCGAAGGATGGCCCAAAGCCTTCGGACCCTGCACCTACATGAGAGACCCAGAAGAGGCTCCTGGCTCCTGGCTTCAGATCAGCTCAGCTCTGGCCATTATGGCCACATAGGGAGTAAACCAGAAGATGAAAGATCTTTCTCTGTCTTTCCTCCTTCTCTCTATAAATCTCCTTTCCAATTTAAAATACTATTCTTATTTTATTTATTTTATTTTATTTTATTTTATTGGAAATGCGGATATACAGAGAGGAGAGACAGAGGGGAAGATCTTCCTTCCGATTATTCACTCCCCAAGTGAGCGCAACGGCCAATGCTATGCCGATCCGGAGCCAGGAGCCTCTTCCGGGTCTCCCACGTGGGTGCAGGGTCCTAAAGCTTTGGGCCGTCCTTGACTGCTTTCCTGGGCCACAGGCAGAGAGCTGGATGGGAAGTGGGACTGCCAGGATTAGAACCAGCGCCCATATGAGATCCCAGGGCATGCAAGGCAAAGACCTTAACCACTGCGTCATCGCACCAGGCCCATATTTTATTTTATTTTTAAAATGTTATTGTTGATGATGTTTACATAGGTGATTGGGGTGGGAAAGGTCCAGGATCAGGGGAGATTGGTGAGACCTTTGTTTTCACATTTTCTTTTCCTTCTTCCCATATCTGGGGGAAGGAGACAGATAAGGCAGGAGCCACACCCAGCCTCCCAACCACCCCAGCTCCCGGGGATGGGGCACGCCCTCCTGATGTCAGCCCAGGGTCCCCGATTGGAGCATGCGCCGAGGGTTCTGCTCAGGTGCTTTGGATCTCGCAGATGCAAGGATGAGGAAATCCTGCCAGGGCCCCTGGCTGACACAGTCCACCGCTGAGTCTCCGTCTGCCCGGGCATTTGCTCTCATGCTGCCCTGGGGTGGTCGGTCCATTTGTCCCGCCCTCCTTCCTCTGCTGTGACACCTGGTGTCCTCTGCAGGCTCCAGTGTCTGACACCCCCCCACGTGCCTCTGGCTGTGCCGTCCACTGCTCCGTCAAAGCCACTGAGGAGGCCCAGCTCTGACGCATGCGCTCCATGGTCAGACCATGGGCATCGCCCAGCTCCATTGGTATACTCGGACCTAGGTGGGCGATCCCAGGCCCCACCGGAACCCCCCCTCCCTCAGGGCTGCGTGGCCCAGCCCACCAGCACTACACATGCCAGTTGAAAGCATCTAGGCAGGTGACCAAAATTAATTATAAAGAAATCTCTCTTTAGTTCTGACTTCCTAATAAGTAAAGCAAATATTTAAAATGCTTATTTACTTTTATTTGAAACAGTTACGGACAGAGGGAGAGACAGAGAGTTCTTCTGCCCACTGGTTCATCCTCCAGTGGCCGTGACAGCCAGGGCGGGGCCAGGAGCCTCATCCAGATCCCTCTTGTGGGGGGGACTGGGGGCCCAAGCACTTTGGCAGTGCTCTGCTGCTTCCCCAGATGCACTGGCAGGGAGCTGGTTTGACAGTGGAGCAGCTGGGACTCAAACCGCCATCGATGTAGGCAGCTGGTGGGATAGGCAGAGTCTTAGCTTGCTTTGCCACGACACTGACCCGAATAAATCAAATCTTCAACAACAACAAGGAAACGAGAGTGGTTGAGGAAGGGGAGAGGGTTGATGTCTACCTCAAGGAGAACAACCTGGGGCCCCACCTCTCTCCCCTGGGTTTCTGTGTGTGCTACCCCCCGCCCGGGCAGTGAGACCAGGGCTGCATATGACACTCCCTGGGGGCCTTGTCTTTGCAGGGACCTCCGGATCTCAGTTCTCTGGCAGATTCCACCTCCACACTTGATCTCAGCCAAAAGGCTGAGAAGCGAGGATTCAGTGAATTATGGATGGGAAATGCTCGTGGGGCGGGGGAAGCCACTGCACCCAGTGTGCGTGGTGTGTAGACTGTTGCCCTGGCAACACGATCACCAGCATTCTGTGATTAGCACGTGGCATTCAGATTACATGAGAGAAGACACGCAGAGCGAGTGGGAGGGGCTTGGGTGCCTTTGGGTGTTCTGGCATCCTGGGATTCTGGGGCCACCAAGAGGGAAGAGCATTGAGTCCCCGAGGACCTCAGGACCGGGACAAACCCCCTGGATGTCCTTCCCCAGCTCTCAAGATGGCTTGGTCATCCCTGTCTGTACCCTTGGTGTGTATGCCTGCAAGCTCCAGCCAGGCACCACCTGCCTGGCTCGGAGAGCGGAGGTGAGCTGTTACAGGACAGACACAGCACTGATTAACCCCTGCCCATCACCAGGGCCAGGCTGTTCCATTCCTCATGGACACCTTCCAGAACTTTCTTCGTGTGCTCAAGGATATCTGTGGTACCCCAGGTCATCCTGGCCTCCAGGGGTGGGAGTCCTCCCCGTGCTGGGGCTCAGTTTTCACGTCAGGGAGAGGATGGAGTGGATTCTGTCCAGCTCTAAGAGCAGGTGTCTTTTGCTCTTGAGATCTCTCCACCCCTCCCCACCGCCCTCCGCCTTGGTCCCAGCCACGCCTGCTGAGAAAGGACAGCATTCTTGGGACTCCAAGGAGGCAGCCCCACCCAGCCCAGCCCACCTCCACACCCCATCGCCCTGCTGTTTGCTGTTAGCTGGCAGGCAACTGGAGGGGCCAGGCCTTCCCTGGCATTTCAAGGATGCCACTCCGGAAAAAAAAAATGCCAGTGCAGTGGGGAGGAAGCCAGGTCTGCCCACCTACCGCCTCCACCCCAGCACCCTCTGAAGCCACTTCTTCTGCCTGAATGAGGCACCCAACCTGTGCCAAGGACCCACTGACCTGTTGGCAGCGACTGGCAGGCGGGCAGGCGTGCAGGCTCTGCCAGCCACTGAATTGGGCTGAGCCCCCTCCCACCTCCTCCAGGCCACGTGAGCATCTAATACAGCCGCGTCCCAATACCCGCCCCCTAGGCGCACACTCCCCCCACCACCCCCCTCCCCCCACCCAACCCCCACCCCCGTCTGGGCTTGTCTTTTTGCTTCAGCATCCCCAAACTCCACCTGCTGGCTAAGGCATCAGCTTGGCTGCCAGCCTGCTGAGAAATGCTAGGCAGGGCGGGGGGGGGGGGGTGGGGTGGGGAGAGGGGGGGGTGGGGGAAGGGAATGCAAACAGAACACCCCCATCCTCAGGAGAACACAGACACCCTGTTGTTCCTGGATGGCCACAGATGTCCCCTGCCCCAAAGCATCTGTCAGTTGGGCAGAGTGAGAAGCAAGGGCCCAGAGATGCAAGTCAGGGCACTGGGCGCCCCTGGGCATGGGCTGGCAAGAGCCATAGAGTCCCAGAGCTGGGTTCAAGAGGATGCGGGCTGCGCCCGGCGGCGTGGCCTAGCGGCTAAAGTCCTCCCCTTGAACGCACCGGGATCCCATATGGGCTCGCAGGTTCTAATCCCAGCAGCTCCACTTCCCATCCATCTCCCCACTAATGGGCCTGGGAAAGCAGCAGAAGATGACCCAAGGGCTTGGGCTCCTGCACCCATGTGGGAGACCCAGAAGCAGCTCCAGGCTCCTGGCTTTGGCCTGATCCAGCTCTGCCTGTAACAGACATCTGGGGAGTGAACCAGCCGATGGAAGATCTTTCTCTCTTTCTCTGTAATCCAAACTTTCAAATCAATGAATGAATCTTAAAAATAAATACAGCTTAGGAAACCATAATGAAATAAGAAGTTGTTGACTTATATATTCGAAAGACAGAATGACAGAGATTTTTCGACCTGCTGCGTCACTCTCCAAGTTTACGACAAGGGTGGATATAAGCCAGATCAGAGTCATGAGCCAGGATCTTCTGGGTCTCCCACAGGTGCAGGGGCCCGAGCACTCGAGCCATCCTCCACTGCTTTCCCAGGTGCCTTAGCAGGGAGCTGGGCTGAAAGTGCAACAGGGGCCAGCACCATGGCTCGCTGGCTAAATCTTTATCTTGCACACGCCGGGATCCCATATGGGCCCCTGTTTACGTCCCAGCTGCTCCACTTCCCATCCAGCTCCCTGCTTGTGGCCTGGGAAAGCAGTCGAGGACGGCCCAAAGCCTTGGGACCTTGCGCCTGCGTGTGGGAGACCTGGAAGAAGCTCCTGGTTCCTAACTTCAGATCCGCTCAGCTCTGACTGTTACAGCCACTTGGGGAATGAACCAGCAGATGAAAGATCTTTCTGTCTGTATGTCCTTATCGCTGTAAAATCTATCCAATAAAAATATTTTTAAAAGGAATACATAAATAATAATCTATCCAATAAATAAAATTCTTTTTAAAAGGAAAGAAGAAAGTATAGCAACTGGGGAGTCCGTATGGAATGTTGGCGTCGCAGGTGGGGGCTTAACCCACACTTCCATGATGCCAGTCCCTCCCAAATGTTTATTACTTATTCATGTTTCAAAAGCAGATTTAGAGAGAGAAGGAGAGACAAAGACATTTCACCTGCTGATTCCGTCTCCAAGTAGCCACAACAGCCAGAGCTAAGCTGGAACTTAGCCAGGAACTCCTTGCAGGTCTCTCCCGTGGACACAAAGGCCTAAAGTCTTGGACCATCCTCAACTGCTTTCCAGGAGCATCAGCAGGGAGGTAGGTGAGAAGTGGAGCAGCCAGGATCTGAACTGACATCCATTAGGGATGCCCGCACTGCAGACACCAGCTGTGTCCACTATGCCTCAATACTAGACCCATCGCTGGTTTCTTTTTCTTTCTTTCTCTTAGAAAGATTTGTTTATTCTTATTGGAAGGGCAGATATAGAGAGAGGAGGAGAGACAGAGAGGAAGAGCTTCCGTCCGATGATTCACTCCCCAAGTGGCCAAAATGGCTGGAGCTGAGGCAATCCGAAGCCAGGAGCTAGGAGCTTCCTCTGGGTCTCCCGCGCGGGTGCAGGGTCCCAAGGCTTTGTGCTGTTCTCAACTACTTTCCCAGGGAGCTGGAAGGGAAGCAGGGTTGCCAGGATTAGAACTGGTGCCCGTATGGGATCCTGGCACGTGCAAGGCCAGGACTTCAGCTGCTAGGCTACCGCGCTGGGCCCTTTTACTTTCTTTTTTTTCTTCCTTCATCCCTCCCTCCCAACTGCCCAGCACCCAGATATAGGGAACAGCCACTCAGTATCAACCCAGGGTCCCCGACCTGGCGCAGGCCTTGAGGGTTCTGCCCAGGTGGTTTTTGGATAGTTCTGAAATGTTGTCCATCTTGCCGATCCAAGGATGGGGCAACACTTTCGATGTCCACTAGCTGACGTGGTCCACCTTATTAGAGTCTCCGTTCGCCAGCTGTTGGCTGTCATCCTCGGGCGGGGGTGATTGTCTAACCCGGCTCTGTTCTCTTTCCTCTGGGATGGTAGCGGATGTCTTCTGAAGGCCCCAATGAGCTGCTGCCACATCCTCTATGCTGCTCTGGGCCAGCTGTCCACTACCGTCTTCTCCACCAATTCTTACAACAAGCTCAAGGGCCTGGGGCAGGTGCCTGGGCACCACTAAACCTTAACCCCCCACCCCAGGGCTTATGGACCCATCACCCACCACAC
The DNA here is from genome assembly GCF_017591425.1 of Ochotona curzoniae. Lineage (NCBI taxonomy): Eukaryota > Metazoa > Chordata > Mammalia > Lagomorpha > Ochotonidae > Ochotona > Ochotona curzoniae. The sequence continues at coordinate 21,761 of NW_024465462.1, forward strand.
ATGTGAACCTGAGCCTAGCAACCTGGACTCCACCAGACTCTGCGTCCCAGGGGCTCACAGACCTGGTGCCTATTGCCCAAGCAGGCTCAAGGACCTGGGCCAGACAACCTGGGCCCCACCGGGCTGACAAACCCGGCACCCACCATGCTGGTGGGCCCAAGGACCCAGGCCAAGTGATCCAGACCCTGCCAGATACCCCCCTTCCTCACCCCTGAGGCTCATGGACCCAGCATCCACTGCACATGTGGATCCAAAGACCTGAGCCTGGTGACCCGGACCCCACCAGGCCTGCGCCTCCAGGAACTCACGGACCTGGCACCCACTGTCCCCTGACTGGAATGGCTCACCTTACCTCTGCCTCAATGTTTTTTTTTTTTTTTTAAAGATTTATTTTTATTATTTTGTTTATTGGAAAGGTGGATATACAGAGAGGAGAGACAGAGAGGAAGATCTTCTGTCCGATGATTCACTCCCCAAGTGAGCGCAACGGCCAATGCTATGCCGATCCGAAGCCAGGAGCCTCTTCCAGGTCTCCCACACAGGTGCAGGGTCCCAAAGCCTTGGGCCGCCCTCGTCTGCTTTCCCGGGCCACAGGCAGGGAGCTGGAAGGGAAGCGGGGCTGCTGGGATAGAACCGGCGCCCATATGGGATCCTGGGCGTGCAAGGCGAGGACCTTAACCACTTGCGCCGCCGCGCTGGGCTCCTCAATGGGTTTTTCAGTCTGTTTTGGTCCAGCCTGTCTCCAGCTCCGGCTCATGCTGGTTGGTGTTGCAGCCTATCCTGGCCAAGCCAGCCCCTTATCCCAACCCCAGAGTGAACTGGTTGGTTTGCGGCTCAACCCAGCGCTTCCTGTACTCTGTCCTAGTCCTCAGATGTGCCAATGGATGTTATAAACTGGTGTGGCCTGGCCTACCCACCCCCCAGACCTTATCTACATGTATGCTGGGCAGTACTGTTGCCTAGCCTGGCTTGGGTTGCCCCTTGCCTTGGTCCTTGCGCTCACCTGCAGCTCCTCTTTCAGGTCTCCTCCCAGTGGCAGATCCTGCACACTCTAGTGGGTCCTTGACCCAAGTTGACTTTGTCCACCTCTTGCTCTGGCAGGAACAGTATCCTTGTCCAACCGGCCCATACCCAATCCAGCTCTTACTATCAGGTGTTGCAGCCCAGCCACACTGGGCCCACACCCAGACACAGCCCTCACGTGGTTCAGTGGGAGATGAGACCTAGCCCAGCCTGTTTTACACCCGGTCCGGCTCTCATGACTACCAGTGGGTGCTGGAGTCTAGCCAAGCCTGGCACTTCCCAGACTCAGTCGTCACGCATGCCGGGAGAGGCTGCAGCCATGTCCAGTCCAGATCACGACCCCCATTCCACTTACCAGTAGGAACCACCACTCAGCTGGGGCATCCCCTTAGCTCTGCAATCAGGCCTGTTCCAAGCCAACACAGATTGAGTTCATATACTGCCCACAGATTCTGCCCCAAGACCTCATTCGCTCATGTAATAATGTTATGGACCAGCCTCACGTTATCCATTCCTTGTTCGGACTCTCACAGGTAGGTTCTGGGATCCATCCCTGCAAGTACAGTGGCCTTGTCCATGGAAGACCCTCAGAAGTCGTTTCACCTCTGGACATGAACCCTCAACTCCCTGCTTGTCCCCACCTGTGCCCTCTCCCAGACCAAATGTAAGAACACACCATGGGCCCGGCGCGGTGGCGCAAGTGGTTAAGTCCTCGCCTTGCACGCCCGGGATCCCATATGGGTGCCGGTTCTAATCCCAGCAGCTCCGCTTCCCATCCAGCTCCCTGCCTGTGGCCCGGGAAAGCAGTCGAGGACGGCCCAAGGCTTTGGGACCCTGCACCCGCGTGGGAGACCCGGAAGAGGCTCCTGGCTTCGGATCGGCATAGTATCGGCCCGTTGTGCTCACTTGGGGAGTGAATCATCGGACGGAAGATCTTCCTCTCTGTCTCTCCTCTCTGTATATCCACCTTTCCAATAAATAAAATAATAAAAATAAATCTTTAAAAAAAAATAACACACCCAAGTGTCCAATGCTACTGGCAGGCCTTAGGGCTTCAGCCAGGGCCATTGGCACCAGGTTGCCCAGGGCCTCCCCTCCCTGGGGAGTCATGCCACCTGACTGTCCATACATGTCACATGCTTTTCACTAACTTTTTTTTTGTAAGATTTATTTTCTTTTTATTGGAAAGTCAGATATTCAGTGAGGAGGAGAGACAGAAAGATCTTCCATCTGATGGTTCGCTCCCCAAGCGGCTGCAATAGCTGGAGCTGAGCTGATCTGAAGTCAGGAGCCAGGAGCTTCTTCTGGGTCTCCCACAAAATACAGGGTCCCAGGGCCCGGGCCTTCCTCTGCTGCTTTCCCAGGCCACAGGCAGCAAACTGGATGGAAAGTGGGGCTGCCAGAATTAGAACTGATGTCCATATGGGATCTCGGTGTGTTCAAGGAGAAAATTTTGGGCACTAGACTACCGAGCCAGGTCCTTCTTTGTGTTTCTTAATCTTAAAAAAAACTATGAAGAGCACTCATTTTCCTTTAGTTATTAGTATAAAGGAGGTAGTGGTGTGGTACCAGCTGCAGCTCCAGTCCTAGCTCTCTGCTGCTGATCCAGCGCCGGCTAACGCACCTGGGAGGCAGTGAAAGATGCTCCGAGTACTTGGAGTCCAACCACACACCCAGATGGTGGGCCTGGCTCTTGGCTTGGGTCCGGCCCAGACCTGCTGTTGTGGATAGAAGATGTATGAAACTTCTCCGCCTGTCTTTATTATTCAGCCTTTCAAATAAATCCATTATGTGCTAATGCGGTTAAGTTCCCAGGAACTTCTACTTCTTAGAGGTGCATTGAGTGGCTAATCATCATCATTGACCAAAATATCTTTTTGATTTATTTATTTTTTAAGATTTATTTATTTTATCGGAAAGTCGGATATACAGAGAGGAGGAGGGACAGAAAGGAAGATCCTCCGTCCGATGATTCACTCCCCAAGTGAGCGCAACGGCCGATGCTACGCCAATCTGAAGCCAGGAGCCAGGAACTTCTTCCGGGTATCCCACACGAATGCAGGGTCCCAAAGCTATGGGCCGTCCTCGACTGCTTTCCCAGGCCCCAAGCAGGGAGCTGGATGGGAAGTGGAGCTGCTGGGATTAGAACCGGCGCCCCTATGGGATCCCGGCGTGTTCAAGGCAAGGACTTCAGCTGCTGGACCAAAATATCTTGACCTTGATGGAGTTGATGTTAAACGTGAAGTTTCCAGTTTTCATTCTTAATGTTTTTTATATAATAGCTTCATTTATTCTTATTTCAAAGTCAGATTTTACAGAAAGAGAGAGAGAGAGAAAGGGCCTCTGTCCACTGGCTCGTTCCCTCCCCAAGTGGCTGCAACAGCCAGAGCTGAAATAAGGAGCTTCTTTTGGCCTTCTCATGTGGCTGCAGGGTTCCAAGGACTTGGGCCAGGCTCCACTGCTTTCCCAGGCCATTGGCAGAGAGCTGGATGTGGTGTAGCCGGGACTCCAACCATCCTCTGTGTGGGATGCTGGCACTCCAGGCAGTGGCTTACCTGGATACATCAGAGCATCAGCTGCAGTATCTTTGTTCGAATTGTGTTTTCCAGTAGCATTTTGACAGCGCCTAGAATAGGTCCACTTAGGGCTGCACCGAGGAGCCTCAGGTCCTGGTGACCCCAGCAACACAAGCTTGCTCATAATGGCGCTGAGGTACTGAAGGCGTGGGATAGCTTCTGAAGCTGTGCGGGTAGGACAAGATCCAGGTTCTTTAACCTCGGAGGAGGCCATGTCCATCTGTGGCCCTGCCTCCTGCAGGGCTGCCAGAGGGACCTCACTCGGACCTCTGTGCAGAGCCCTGGTGATGGGGAAGCAGGCGGAGCATGTCACTGGTGCTGGGGCTTGGAGGGGTGAACGGGTGTTCTGCTAGCCACGCCCACACGGCTGACGGCACCCCAGGGACCTCACTCCGACCTCTGTGCAGAGCCCTGCCCGGGGAAGGCAGTGTCAGGGTGCCACTCCCTGTTCTCCTGGGTGCGGGGGCTCTCTGGGAAGATCACTGCGTGGGAAGCATTCGGAGTATGTCACGGACGCTGGGGGATGTGGGGGCGGGTTCTGCTAGCTACGCCCACGTGGCTGACGCCATCCCAGCCCTGTGCCACGTTCCAGAAAACCCAGCCTGGCTTTTCAGTGGTCAGCTAGCCCCAGAGGTCACAGGACAAAGCGTGGGCAGCAAGGCTGGCGGGAGGGGCTGGTAAGGAGGGGAGTCCCACTGCCCAATATCTGAGGTCTCCCTCGGGGCGGGCATGCTGGCAGTTAGCAGGATGGTGCTCAAGCCATTGGGTGGCAAGAAGCTGGGCATCTTAGCCGTCCTCTTCCTGGAGGACCTGGACCTGCTGTGGCTGAGGCAGGAAGAGGCCTCTCCATGCAGAGTTGTAATCACAGGTATTCTCAACTGCCTCCTGCATTTTTTAAAATTTTTTTTCAAAGATTTATTTTTTATTTGTCTGATAGGAAAGTCAGATATACAGAGAGGAAGAGAGACAGAGAGGAAGATTCTCTATCTGATGATTCACTCCCCAAGTGACTGCAACAGCCGGTGCTATGCCAATCCGAAACCAGGAGCCAGGAGCCCCTTCCAGTTCTCCCACACAGGTACAGGGTCCCAAGGCTTTGGGCTGTCTCTGACCGCCCTCCCAGGCCACAGGCAGGGAGCTGGATGGGAAGCAGGGCTGCTGGGATTAGAACCGGCGCCCATATGGGATCCCGACATGTTCAAGGTGAGGACTTTAGGCACTAGGCTACCGCGCTGGCCCCCACATTCTTCTTGATGGGCAGGTGTTCTGTGTCCTCCTGGTGTGTGTCTCCTGTGAATGTCCCAGATACAGCCATGAACTCAAGCCACTGTGAGCACGACTTTGCCGGCTGGGGGACCATGCACGGGCCTTGTTGTCCACTGAATGCCCGATGGTAGAGGAGCCATCTCCAGGCACAGCAGCAGATCCTTGGGGCCTCAGCAGGTGCCACCACGGTGGTCAGCCACCGTTCTAGGTGAGGCTTGTGCAGGGTGGTCTCTGTTGTGCAGAAAACTTAAAATCCAGGCTAGATGCTGCTCATGCCCCAGGGATAGCATTATACCAGACGCAAAGTGTCCTTTGCTTGTGCACAGCCCTGAACAGCTTCCATCAGCTACTTCCTTCCTTTCTCTCTTTCTTTGTCTCTCTCTCTCTCTCTTTTTTTTTTTTTTTAGATTTTGGACCATCTTCTGCTGCTTTCCCAGGCCATTGGCTGGGAGCTGGATGGGAAGGAAGTGGAACAGCTGGGACATGAACCAGTGTCCATATGGGATCCTGGCACATGCAAAGCAAGGACTTCAGCTGCAAGGCTACTGTGCCAGGCCCTGTAGCTGGCAACTTTACCTGCTTGCCATAGCACCGGCCCCTACAAGATTATTTTTGTAGTCTCCTTGTTTTCTTTAAGGATAAAATCATACATGACAATAGTTGCCAGGTCAAGTGGCACTGGCCACTCTGGTTCTGAGGGCTGGAGCTGGGCACTGGGTGGGAGAGGTTAGCTGTCCTGCAGCCTCTCCCCAGGCCACCCTGGCAGCCCCGCCTGTGGCAAGGAATCCCCACCTACCAGCCAACAAGGCTAACAATGGGGGCATTCTTCTGACAGGGCACCCGCTGACGTAAGCCCAGGGCGGGGCCGGAGGGCCTAGGAGGACAGGTTGGGCTGCCCAGCACTGGGCAAGGATGCGTGTGTGCTGTAAGGGGCGGGACGGGGCAGGGGAACATCAAGCTGGTCCTGTCTCAGTAGCTGTGACGTGGAGGGTTGTGGAGAAGGGAGGACCTGCCTCCAGGAGCCACAGGCGCGTGTAGCAACCAGCTGCCCACCAGGGATGCCCAGGTGGAGTGGGGCAAGGGAGACTGAGCCTGTAGATTGGGCAGGCCCAGAGCTGTCCAACAGACAAGATGGTGTGGCCAGAGGCCTCTTCTGGTCACCCATGGCATGCAGGCGTGTCATTGCCCCAGGGGACGTGGGGCTGCCCCTTCCTCTAGCAGGAGCAACCCAACTAGGGGAGGCTCCCAGCACACAGTTGATCCGTTATAAATGGCGGCTGCCTCTCCAAGCTCACCAGAAACCTTATAGGATCCCCCTGAATCTGTGCCAAGCTTGGCTTTGAACATGGGGGTAGGGAGGGACCCTGAGAAGCCAGTCAGGCTAAAGGATCTCAGGGGTGGGAAGTGTTGCCGGGTGGGGGTGGGGAGATTGCTGCATCTTGCACCGTCCCCCCCTCCCTCCCACCCCGGGGCCAAGAGCCAGTAGCTCCGCTCCTTCTGATGGGGCCTTGTGCTGTGTGACCACAAGGCAGTATTTCACCCTCTCTGGGCGTAGTATCTACATCTGCAAAGCAGAACTAACACTGCTAGGCTGGGCCTCAGGTCCCAGGCTGGCAGCTGCAGACCCATGCCCCTCCTGCCTGCCCCACGTATGAGGGCCAGTGGGCCTGCTGTGGGGTTCCAGGTCAAAAGTTCTCGAGAGCAACTCCCAGCCTGGGCGCAGGTGCCCACGGGGCACACATGGGCACCTAACAGCTTCTCACGTATTATGCAACAGACACACCAATATGGATGCATCTGTCCGGCTCCCATGCACACTCACACAGGAGCGGACATACAGGTAAATGTTCCGATAGGCAATCCCGGATGCAGAGCGGGTGGTTGCTTCTGTACACGCCCCCCTGGGAGACAACCGGATCCCACTCAGATGTACACGACACGGAACTGTAAGGAAAGGCTGTAGCCAAGGCTTAGTGCACATACACGGAGAGGGCCGCCGCCCTGCAGGGGCTGTGGAAGCAGAGGCACCCCGCTTCCCCACCCCTCCCTGCCCTGGCATTGTGGACTCCGGGCTGCACGCAGGCATGTTCCAGAAGGGCAGCAGCTCCACTGCCTGGGCCAGCTGGCTGTCCTCCAGGACTGGGTGCAGCTGATGGGGTCAGGGCAGGGTCAGTCGAGCTGACAGCCTGCCTGCCTGTCTGCCTGCGCTTTGTGGTCTTGGCACTTTTCTCCTAGGCTGTGGGACCCTAAAGGACAACCCTCCTCACAGCGGAGTGGACCCTGAGCAGACACCTCACAACCCAGATTTCAGGTTCTTTTGGGGACCAGTCTGGGTCCTGGCCCTAACAGGATAACATTTGGGGGGATTACACGTGCCTGCTCAAGCTAAGGAGAATGGGTCCTTCATTCTCCTAGCTCCCCAGTGATCCCTGCACATTTCTAGACCTGCAACCTTGACAGTGCGAACCCAAGCTTCTAGATGCTTCTTTCCCTGCACACATGTATCTCGCGGACAGTCACACACTCTGTCATTCATTTTTGTTTTTCACAAGTGACATTCAGCCAGAACCATAGAGGACTTTAATTTGCCTTTAATTTAACGGAGAGAAAAGGAGAGACAGAAAGATCTTTTATCAGAAGCCAGGAGCCAGCAGCCTCTTCTGGATCTCCCACACAGGTGCAGGGGCCCAAGGCTTTGGGCCATCCTCCACTGCTTTCCCAGGCCGCAGGCAGGGAGCTGGATGGGAAACGGAGCAGCCAGGATGTGAACTGGCACCCATATGGGATCCTGGCATGTGCAAAGCAAGGATTTTGTCACTGAACTATTGCGCTGAGTCTCCACGGTCAGATTTTATAGCATTTTATTTATTTATTTATATTGGAAAGTCAGACATACATACAGAGAGGAGAAGAAACAGAGAGGAAGATCAGATCTTCCACCTGCCAATTCATTCCCAAAGTAGCGGCAACAGCTGATGCTGAGCTGATCCAAAGCCAGGATCCCGGAGCCTCTGCTGGATCTCCCACACAGGTGCAGGGTCCCAAGGCTTTGGGCTGTTCTCAATTGCTTTCCCAGGCCACAAGCAGGGAGCTGGATGGGAGGGAAGTGGAGCAGCTGAGACACGAACTGGTGACCATATGGAATCCCAGCACATGCAAGGCGAGGACTTTAGCCACTAGGCTACTGTGCTGTGTCCATTATGTCACTTATTTTAAGACTTCTTTGAAAGAGTGGCAGAGAGAGAGAGAGAGAGAGAGAGAGAGATTGCACAAATGATCATCATCCACCCAAGTGCTCCAAGGATGACCAGGGCTCGGTGGGGCCAAAGGCACAAGCCAGAGACTCCAATCTGGGTGTCCCATGAATGTGGCCGGGGCCCAAGTAGCACTTGGACCATCTTCCAGTGCCCACCCAGGCACACCAGTAGGGAAGGAGTGGGGTGGGAAGCAGGGCCAGGGCTCCGAAGGGATTTCACGCAGGCAGAGGCTGAACCAACCGACCCACAAGTGTCAGGACCCAGGGCCAGGTTTTAAACGGCAGAGCCCCATTCCATCCACGCCATCACTTTCAATTTTTCCTTTGACAAACAAAGCTGCAGACCACAGGGCTGAAGTTCAACGTCAGCAACTGCTTTGCAAGCAAGTAACACACGCATTCTTCCTTCTCATTTTTTCCTTAGGATGAATTCTGGGGGGGTGGACTGCAAACGCCTTCAATAAATCTCATGAAACAAAAGCCTGCAGGGGGGAGAAATGTTGCCTCATCACCCTCTGGATTTGAACATTTTATTTTTCTCTTTGAACCTTTTGTTTCCCTCGTTGTTACAAAAGTAATTCATGTTTTTATGAAATAACTGAATGTTACACACTGGATATGGGAGGATATCAAGGAATTCTTTTTTTTTTTCCCCTTGTTTTGGGGGGAGGTGTGATAATGGTATTTTGTCTCCTTTTGGAAGACGGGCCTTATCGTTCACGGACATGCACTGAAATATTTATGGAAGGAATTATGGCTCCAAGATTGGCTTCCATGGAATGGGGGAGGGGGAGGGCGGAAGCAACGCCTGCCAGTCGATGCCAAGTGATAGCGACACCGGCCTTGCTTGCTAGGATCCCACTGGCTTGGTTAAAAACAAATTCAACATGGAATGCACCCATCTAAGGGCTGGGTAAAAAAGTCCTCCTTCTTCCACCTCCTGGGGTTCAGTTACACCGGACAACTTTGAGAGAGAGAGAGAGAGAGAGAGAGAGAGAGAGAGACAGAGAGAGAGAGAGAGAGACAGAGAGAATTTTCCATCTACTGGTTCACTCCCCAAATGGCTGCAACAACCGAGCCAGGGACTCCACTCTGGCCTTCTATGTGGCTGGCAGGGGCCCAGACACTTGGGCTGCCTGCTGATGCGCCCCACTCCACCCCACCCCACCCTGCCCCTACCCCCAGTACATGAACAGGAAGCTGCATCCAAAGAGGGGCAATGCGGCCTTGAACCCGCTCTCACGTGGGATGCCAGCAATGCAGAGGCCTCGTCCCTTGCACCCGAATGGCACCTCTTCTATAAAGAGGCAGGAGCCACCCCCTACAGATTGTGCTTTTCCTGCTGGCCTGTGGATATCACTGTATCCAGCAGCCTCATGGTAGTGCCCAGTATCAAAGAACCATTATTTATTTAGCTGCTGGCCTAGGCAGCGGCTAGTGGGGGCAGCTCTAGTTCTCCCGCGATGGAGAACAAGGAGGCGGGGCTCCAATGAGGCCGCTGTGAGTGGGATGGCTCAGGCCTGCATAGTTCACATTCACACTATTCTTGGTCCTTGCAGGCATTTGGGGAGAATGAACCAGCAGATGGAAAAGCTCTCTGCCTTCCAAATAAATAAATACTTGAAAAAAAAAAAAAAAGCTGTAGGTAACACTAACCCTGGGGTGGCAACGAGGGAGCGGCTGGGAGATCTTTCTCAAAAGTTGTATTCTGAGCATTTGGATTCATCTGGGGTGACTTCTGGGGGCAGGAGCAGGGTACTCGGCACCCCATCAGGCAGCAGTTGGCACACTTGGGGAAACAGAGGGCTTCCTGAGGCCCCGTGCTTGCCAGCCCTCCATGGTGGTGAACCCCTCCCAGAGCTGACGGATGACTGACAAGGGAGCCCCAGCAGCAGGAAAGCAGGGGTTATCCGGAAGAGATGTCCCCCCCTTCCACCCAGCCGGCTCACCATTTCCTCTCATGGTTAGGAATGCATTGGAGCAGAGCCACCTCATTCATTTATGTATTATCTATGAATACTTGCATGTGACAGGGGCAGGGCGCAAGTAGTCACAACAGGGACCATATGGCCTGAAAAGCCTCCAATATTTATTATGTGGCTCTTTGTGGAGGACGGCTGGCCAGGCCGTGTGCAGAGGTCACGGGCACTGAGAGAGCTATGCTGGCCTGAGCACTCAGTCTGTTCCAGGGACTGGCCGCACTAACCACTGGGCTGCTGGGTCCCTGCAGACAGAGCTGTTGTTTAGGATAGAACGTCTCAGAGCCCCCAAGGGCCTTGGTTGTACCCCCCAGGATGCTCCCCTTCTGCCTGGCTGGAGTGGAGGACTGGCAGCCTCCAACCTAGCCAGAGACAGGGCACGTCTTCCCTTCTGGGACCTTTTGGGGATGGTTCTGAGATGACAAGGAGAGGGCAGGGGCCAAGCTGGACCTGGCTCAGTGCAGCCTGCAAGATGCCCCCGAGCCGTCCCCCGCAATCCATCCAACTCGCTTGTAGGAGAGGCATCAAGTGGGGCCGGAACTGCTTCACTGAAGTGTGAGAGACACGGACCAGGGTGGTGAAGACGCGACGTCTGATGGCGGAGGGTGGCAGCTGACACAGATGTCCCCACAGCAGGATTATTCCAGGCCTGCCCACCCGCAGCCCCTCCTGTTCCCTGCCACCACCCCTCCCTTCCTGCACTCCTGCGTGGACACAATTTTCCAAGGAGTTGTGCGTGTGTTTTCAGACACCAATTAACCCAGAATAGCTGGGCATGGGGCCTGTGATAGGAAGGTCTTAAATCTCTCAGGATTTTGGAACCATGACCCCACCCACTGTTTCCAAGACTTGCCTAAGGAACAGAAATGCCTGACACGACTCACTATTTTCCAAGCAGGGCTCTGCTCTGCAGAGACAGGCCCACTCTGCAGCATGCACGCTCTTCCGGATGGACCCCAGGATCCAGTGGCACCGGGCCGTGCGGGGGGTGGGGGGTTGTCTGGCAATTTCAAGCTCAAGGATACACAAGACTGGAGTCACTGTTGGGGCGCCAGTGCTGGCCATGCTGGTATCGCACATCCCTGCTGCTCCACTTCCCATCCTGCTAATGAGCCAGGAAAGGCAGCTGAGGATGGCCCAGGTGCTTGCATTCCTTGCCACCTGTGCAGGAGACTGGAAAGAAGCTCCTGATCCGCTCAGCTCCGGCCGTTGTGGCCATTTGGGGAGTGAACCAGAAGGTAGAAGATCTCGTTCTTTGTTGCATTGCCTTTTAAATAGTTAAACATCAGATGAAAAGGGGACAACATTAACTGATGGTGATTATTTTGCATTAAAGGTGCAAGCAATGGTTGTGTGTGTGTATGTGTGTGAGTGTGCGAAATTTGCTGCCCCAAATGCAGGGGTTTCTCAGTGTGGCAGGCAGGGCCCCAGGAGCAAGCCTGTCTGAGCTAGAGCCCACCCCAGAAGCCTTTTCCCATTTGCTCGTGCATTTGTTTACTGCAGGGGTCACCCCATCTGCATGTACACATTTCCGCAAACAATTTTTAAAAAAGATTTATTTACTTTTGGCCCTGGCACAATGGCTCAATGGCTCAATCTTTCCCTTGAATGTTCTGGCATCCCATGTGTGTGTTGGTTCATGTCCCGGCAGCTCCACTTCCCATCCAGCTCCTTGCTTGAGGCCTGGAAAAACAGTCGAGGATGATCCAAGGCCTTGGGACCCTGCACTCATGTGGGAGATCCAGAAGAAGCTCTAGGTTCCTGGGTTTAGATTCACTCAGCAACGGCTGTTTCCAGGGCGTCTGCGGAGTGAACCAGCGGATGGAAATTTTTCTCTCTTTATCTCTTTCTCTCCATCAATCTGCCTTTCTAAGAAAAATAAATAACAAAAAGGTTTATTTACTTTTGTTTGAAATGTGGATTTTACAGAGAAGAAAGTCTTCCATCTGCTGGTTCACTCCCCAAATGGCCGTAATGGCTAGAGTTGAGCCAGTCCGAAGCCAGGAGCTCCTTCTGAGTCTCCCACGTGGGTGCAGGTCCCAAGGCTTTGCGCCATCCTCAACTGCTTTCCTAGGCTACAAGCAGGGAGCTGGATGGGAAGTGGGGCAGCTGCGACTCCAACTAGTACCCATAAGGGATTCCGGCGCCACCAGGCATAGGATTAGCCTACTGTGTCACCACGCAGGCTCCAGTGAGTAAATCACACACACAACCTCATGGTTCTTTTCATGTCTGCATTGAGCCCTGGGGAATCGCATGCCAGCTACTGCTCTAGGCCCCTGGAGAGGGATCCTAGGGATTTTACACTGTGGTGAAGGAGATCTTGGGGTACAGACTGGGCTCCCCTGAACACTTGGGCCAAACTAGGCACATAGTAACCCACCTAAATAGAGCAGAACCCGGCCCGGCCGTCTGGCTAACTCACAGGCTGTGTCAGCCCGGCTCCTCTCTCCTCCCTGCCACAGCCCTCCAGACCCCTGCTCCGGTTCAAGCCCCTACACCCTGCATTCTGCCAGGCCTCCTTTCCTAGTCACTCCTGCTTGGCCTTCTGCCTCCTCCGATTCCTACAGCCCCACAGCCCCACAGGAAGCACTCCACGGGGGGGGGGGGGGGGGGAAACTAACGAAGTTAATGCTTCCCCACGGCCATGCAGCTGACAGCACACACACTGGGACCACAGAAATTCCTGGTGTGTTCCAACCACCGTGTGTGTGACAGCACGTCAGAGTGTGAATGGTGTGTGTGAGCAGGTAGGTATGTGTGAGCGGTGTGAGCTAGTGTGTGAGTGGTGTGTCTGAGTGTGTGTTCTGCACAACAGAGATGAAAATACACCTTCCACTATGCCTGGGGGGGGGGTGGCAGGGTAGAGCTGGGACCCTCCCCTATTATTTAGCCACCCCTCCCAGCAGGGCTGGCCACTCCCAGCTCCCCTAGCTGACCCTGGCACCCCTTTGGGTTAAGGGCCTGAGCCAGGTCACACTCCAGACACACAGCCTCTCTGGGAGCCTGCCCTGAAACTACTGTCCCCCAAAACACCGCAGCTGGCCTCCAACTGTGTGTCCGCTGGCTTGTTTGGATGTGAGCTCTGACAGCTGTTGTCCAGCCCCGGAGGACCCCCTCTGGCCCTGGGTCTAGTTGCAGGACGTGGATGACCTGCAGTGTCCTGGGGTAGGTGTCCTTCTCCTGGAAGTAGGGGTGGGACTCATTTTTCAAAGGAGAGTCATCCACACGCATACACGGTGCAGGAACAAAAGGGCTTACAAAGAAAATTAAAACTAGGTCACCTCGCAATCACCCAGCTCCCCTCCCCAGAGGCCACCGACTGGCAGTAGCTGCTTCTGGGTCTTCCAGCAAAGATTGGTCAAGCCTTGCTCTTCCCTCCCCCTCCTTGGATTTGGGAACGAAGAAAAGATAAAACCCACCAGAGAACTTGCCAGAATAGTAAACATCCCGTCCTCTGGATGCGAAGGCCCACTCCTGGCTCAGAACAAACTCAAGCTTTTTGTGGAGGAGGGAGGTGGGCCCAGGTGCAAGACTTGCCCAAAGCCCCCCACATGGCATGGCCAGGCAGCGCATCCCACCCCAGCCTAGCCCCAAGGCGCCCTCCGAGGCCTTCCCAGGGTTCCCTACTTTCCCACACTTAAGTGGAAACTCGCCTCCATGGGACAGCCAGGCCGCCGAGGGACCGTCAGTGGAAAAGTACGCAGCTCATCCACCCGGAGACCTCCCCCCGTGACCCCGGAGTGGCTGGCTTTCAATGTCACCTCGCTCCCTCCCCGACGGCTCGCTCCTCTGGAAGCCCTGGTGTGCTTGCTTTGTGCTGGAAACCCGAAGGCCTCATGCACTCCTGTCACCCTCCTCCTCCTCCTCCCTGGCCGAGCTCCCGCAGCCTCTGACAGCCCCTCGGCGTGGAGGCGTGTGACAGGAGCCACAGCCACGGCTTCCTTAGCAGAGAGCAGAGCGACCCCGGGGTTACCCGAGGGAAAACGCCACGCTCGGGCCCTGACCAGGACACGCCCGCTGTGGGGCTCAGCAGCTCCTCCAGGCCTCTCGTGGCCAGCCCTGGGTTCTCTCTCTCTCTCTCTCTCTCTCTGCACCTCCAGTTTTCTCAGGGCTGAGTTGGATGGCCACGGCCCGAGGCTGAGCCCAAGCAGGACGGTGCCCAAAGACGGCGAGGCCTCGCGCACTGGAAGCCCCGCGCGAGCCTTCGCCAAGGCCAGGCCTCGCTCGGCTCCGCGGCCCGCAGCTGTCAGGCCCGCCGCCGCAGGCCCGATCCCGGTCGGCAGCCCACCCAGCCTGGCCGTCCGGCCCCATCTCCGGTCCTCTCCGCCTTCTCCCTCTCGTCCATGCCCGCTCCTCCCCTCCGCCCGCCCGGCTCCCCGTGCGCGCCGCCGCCGCCGCCGCCGCCGCCCTCGGAGCCCGGCCCCCCGGCGCCCATTGGCCCAGGCCTTCCTTTGTTAGCGGCAGCGCGCGGCGCCCATTGGCCCGGCGGGCTGCCGATCGCGCCGGCGCGGCTCCGCCCCACGCCGCCCGGGGTGGGGGAGGCCTGGGCCGCCCGCCCCGCCGCGCCGCCCGCGTCCGCCCGCCCCGCCCGGGCTGCGTGAGGCGCTCGGCTTCTCGTCAGAGTCGCGGCGGCCGCGGGCGTCCGGGGCGCTCCGAGAGTCGGGCTAGTGGGGCGGCGCGCACGGCGGCGACCCGGCGCGCCTGGGCGTCGCGGGGAGGGCGGCCGCGGCGGGAGGCAGCGGGGCCTGAAGGCCGCGTCCATGGGCCCGCGGCGGCCGCGCGGCGTCGGGGGCGGCGGCGTCGGGGGCGGCGGCGGCGGCGGTGGCGGTGCGGGCCGGCGCGGGGCGGCGCGCGCGCTGTGAGGCCCGGGCGGCGGCGGCGGCGGCGGGGAGCCTCGCGCGTGCGGCGGGGCCGAGGCCTGCGGCGGCGGAGAGCGGCGGGGCATGCGGCGCGGGTGGCCGAGCTGACCCAGGAGAGAGCGCGCGCGCCGCCCGCGGCTCTCGCCGCCCACCATGTCGGCCGCCAAGGAGAACCCGTGCAGGAAATTCCAGGCCAACATCTTTAACAAGAGCAAGTGTCAGAACTGCTTCAAGCCGCGCGAGTCGCACCTACTCAACGACGAGGACCTGACGCAGGTGCGAGCGGCCGGACCCCGGGGCGTGTGTGCGTGTGTGTGTTTGTGTGTGCGTGTTTGTGTGTGCGTGTTTGTGTGTGCGTGTTTGTGTGCGCGCGGGGAGGCCGCCGGGCGCGGGGCGGAGGGAGCCGACCTAAAAATGGAGCGGGGCGGGATGTTGGGCGAGTGCTGGGGGAGGGGGCGGAAAGTGGACCGACGGAGCCGGGACAAAGGGAAAATAACATCCTTTCCCGTTCCCATAGCCCCGCTGGGTGATTCATGCCCTTTTTTTTTTTTTTCCCTTTTTTGGGGGGCGGGGGTGACTCAATCATGCCTGGTTTCTCTCTTCCTGGGAGACAAAGCCGCCGGGGTTGGGGCAAGAGGGAAGGCAGAGATGGGTTCCGATGCTAGAACCCCGGACTCCCGCTAAGATTAGTTTGCTGCGGCCACAGCGCCCCTTGGTCTCCGGCCAGGACCCCCGAGGAGGGAGCAGGGTGTTCCCGGTCGGGGTCAGGGTCTGGAAGTGCAGCCCCCCCCCGCCCCCCACGCCCGAGCTGGAGGTGGGGGGCTTCGATCAGCCGGCCCTAGCTAGCTGTCAGCACAGGGCTCCCAGGCTGCAGCCGAGGCGTGCTGAAAACATAGGAGCCCCGCCCTGGGGCCCCCTCGGCCTGGCCTGGGGTTGCACCCTCCTGGCCCCCCACCCCCGTGACGCGGGCAGGGAGAGAGAGAGGCGGCCAGCACTCCCGGGCTCGTGTGACCTAGTTGTAGGCACAGCAGCTTTCGCAGAAGCGCGGCTTTCAAGTGCCCCCGCCTGGCTGTTTGGAATGCCACCGAGGTGCGCACTTGCAGGATTTGGCCCGAGTGGGCTGGCCGGCTGGCATGGCAGGCGTTGGCATGGCTTGGGCCCCCCCCGCTGCCCGTCTGCAGAGGCTGATTTCCCAGAGCCCACCCCAGCCCCCCAGGGGTCACCGCGCCTGGGGAGGGCATCAGCGTGGAAGGGTGGGCCTCCTGCAGAGTGCCAGGGCACCGTGGGGAAGAGAAGAAAGCTCGGTGCCCCCTCACCCCAACCCCACCTGTGGGGATGGGGTGTTCTCTGCCTCCGGCCTTGGCCTTCTCCTTGGGCTGTGTGACCTTGAGCAGGTCCCATACCTCTCTGAGTTGGAACGCAGATCCAGGTGGCTGGCCTTGCTTCCCCACCGGCTGGCTGTGTGGCTGGCTGTGTGAAAATCGAGGCCTGACAGCTTATTCAACTTTTTCTCTTTAACAATTTAACAAACAAAACCTACCCACCCCACCGCCCCTCCGGGGTGTCAACGCTGAGTTCAGGAGCCTGGAGGCTTGGCAAGGATGGGTCTGTCTCTGCTACCATCCCACCCCGCAGCCCCCCTGAATTGGCAGATTGGAATTTACACCTCATCGGGCTGTTCTCTGATTCCTAGGCTTTAAGGAGGTCGGAGCAGACACTGTTCGAGTTGAATCTGTTAAGGAAATCTGTTGATTATTAATTGGATTCAAAGGGGGTGGGAGGCGGGTTTTCACAGTGGTTTTTCAAACAGGCCCAAGACCTGCAGGGCACAACAGGACTGGCAGTTTCTTGAACTAATGTGGGGGGGGGGTGGGGGCTGTTTGTGCTGGGAGAGATTAGCCCAGCCTTGTGCCTCCTGGGATCTTTGGGAGAGAGAAGGGAGACGCGGCCTGCTGCCAGCGCCCTGCATCCGGCCCTCCCCCAGCCTGGAGCTCTCATCCTTCTGGCTGTGTTAGGAAACCCAGCCAATTGCTTCTCATCAGTCTCCCCCGAGCCCCTGCTTCCTGCCGCCCCTCCCTGCCCTGCCTCGAAGCTGGGAAATGCATCAGGGCCGGCCAGCGTCCTCTTGGCCAGCCCAGGCAGTGGGGCGCTTCTGCTGTTGCTCCGTGTGGCATCTTGCGTCCTGAGCTGTGGGCTTGGCATGCTTGTCTTCCCCACGGAGAGCTCCAGGAACCTCTTCTGGGGCTCTGTTGTGGTCTCAGACCTGGAAGGGGCTTCCGAGGTCAGCTAACCTAACCACTTCCTTTTAGCCGGTGGGAAGGCGGCAGCCCCAAAGAAGGGAAGTGCCTGGCTGGGCGCGGGGCACCGAGCCAGGAGCCTGAAGCCACCACGCTCCGCCCCGCTCCCGTTCAGGGTCTGCGGCAGCCGTCCCCTGGAGCCCGCTGGGAGGATGGCTGTGTCGCAGAAGGTGCCACGAGCTAGCTGGCACCTTCTCGGCCCCCGGTCCTCGCCGTGAGCTGGGCTACCGAGTGGCCATTCATTGCCTGTTCCTTTGCGCTGGCTTACTCTGCGTTTCTCCACACACGGGGACCCCAGCCCACGGCACAGCCGTTCTCACCTGCGCTGCGTGAGTGCGTTTTTTTGGTGCTTCCCCACGCGCCAGGTGTTGGTCTCATGGTGGTGTCACGGGCAGTACACCCGGTCCTTGGGCAGGGCATGCATGTCCCTTAGCTGTGTGCGCCAAGACCCCGCATCGGGTCTGGCTGCCCTGCAGAGAATGCCTGGGGCAAGAGCTTCATAAATACCTTTGGGGGTGCGTGTGTGTACAGATGTGAGCTTTTCTCTGGGGCAGATACCTCGAAATAGAATGGCTGGGTTGACAGCTCGCACAGTGCTGTTTTTTTTTTTTTTTCCTCCTTTTTATGGATACCACCGAACTGCCTTCCAAAAAAGGCCGTGTTGTGACATTTCCAGGACTGGATGCTATCAGATGATTTAATTCTTTAATCATTTCCCCAGTGACCGGGAAGGCTAGGGTTCTTTTTATAGTTACACGATGAGCGTTTGTTTGTATGTCTCCCTTGGGGTACCCCGCCTCACAAGCTTCCCGTGGGGCAGGTGAGACCCCCTCGGTGCCTCGGTGACCCTGTTGGGTCGCCTGCTCTCACGGGCAGCAGCCACACGTGTCGTGCCCTGGCAGGTGTGTGCCCTAGCCTTCACCTTGGTGTGCTGCTGTTTGTCCTCTGGCAGGTCCGTGGGCAAGTGCGGCTTCCTCTCGGTTTTCCTTTCTTGTCGAGACCCCATGTGTGAGAGGGAGGCCTCCTCTCCTACTTTGCTCCATCTTTCTGTCTGCTGGTGTTCAGCTCTTGAGTCGCTCACATCGGTTCCTCCGGCAGGGAATTCCTAGCAAAGCCCTACCTAGCAGAGGCCGTCGGCAGCGGGCCAGGTGGGTTGTGGATTGGCCCTCCCACGGTCCATGCTGCTGAGCGGCCTGGGTGTTGTCGGGAAGCCCAGGTGGGGGTGGCAGAGGGTCAGTGATGGGAGCGTGGCAGAGGGTCAGTGATGGGAGCTCGGCAGGGGCTGGGGGCTGAGTGGGGCAGGAGTCCGTCTGTGGGAGCGCCGTGGGTTGTGGCAGTGGGTACAGTCTCTCGGGCAGCCTGGGAGGGGGGTCTGGAGCGCTGCCCGGCCTCACCCCCACCGTGGGGAGCCCCGTTTCCTCACCTGGTGTGAGGGCTGTCCCGTCTCCCCCAGGCTCTCAGCCGCTGGCCGGGCTGGCACAGGGTCTGGTTTCTCTTTGTTCCGGTGACTTGGGGAGTGCCAGAGCACCCCCTGGACTTTATTATTTTGCCTCAGTGTTGATCTCAGAAGCAGCGGGGAGTGTGTGCCCACCATTCATCAGAAGCTTTGGAACGTGGGTGTGGCCTGGGGACTGTGTGCCATGGTCCAAGGAGCATGTGAGGGGGTGCTGACAGCGTCAGTTGCCAGGGAGGTGTGTGTTGGGACCACAGTGGGGGGCTGCTTCTTGCCCGCGGAGGGTCTAGAATTCAGAAAGATGCAGTGTGGCCAGTGGTGGGGAAGGCAGAGGTGTGGACCCTCCCCGGCAGTGCTGCTGGGGAGGCCAGCTCGAGCGCCTTGGTTTCTGAAGAGGTGAGCCGGTGTTTCCGGTCCTGCTCCCGGAAGGCTGGGGGAGGCTGCCAAGGTACAGTGTATCCGTGCTGCCCCGGGCGTGGGAGCTGAGGAGCAGTGGCGGAGTGTCCCGGCTGTGGGCAAAGGCTCAGTTCTAAAGGCACGTGCCCTGCCCGGCCGTGGGCGTCCCTGGAACATGCAGCGGGAGGACTGGGCAGGCCCACGGTGCACGGTTGCATCATGGGAACGTGCAGGATGGACGGGTTCCCACCCTCGCCAGGGGGAGGAGTGGCTGCCAGGGCTGAGGGGAGTGATGAGGAGTGACCACGGAGGGGCCGTTAATTCGGCTTCGGGGGTGAGTGGTGAGACGTTGTGGAACTGAATAGAAGTGCTGGTTATGCAACAGGGTGCAGTTTATGAAACACCACCGCATTGCTCACTTTAAAATGGTGAATTTTAGTTTAATTTAAAAAAATGTGCAAGAATGAGACACACACACACCCCACTCTCTCCCTGGGCCTGTCCCTGCCCCTCATACCACCTAGGGTGAGTGTCTAATTTTTGGAGTCCACAGAGGCAGAGACAGGTCTTGCATTCCTAGGTTCACTCCCCAAATGGCCATAACAGGGCTGGGCCAGGCCAAAGCCAGGGGCTTCCCCTGGGTCTCCCCATGTGGGTGCAGGGGCCCAGATGCTTGGGCCATCCTCTGCTGCTTTCCCGGGCGCATCAGCAGGGAACGGTTCATGGGGAAGCTGCATAGGAAGCAGAGCAGGCAAGACTCCAAGCAGTGCCCCTGTGGGGTGCGGGTGCTGCAGGCTGCGGCCTGACCGGCTACACCACAGTGCTAGCTCACAGTGCCCCTATGGGGTGCGGGTGCTGCAGGCTGCGGCCTGACCGGCTACACCACAGTGCTGGCTCCAAGCAGTGCCCCTATGGGGTGCGGGTGCTGCAGGCTGCGGCCTGACCGGCTACACCACAGTGCTGGCTCCAAGCAGTGCCCCTATGGGGTGCGGGTGCTGCAGGCTGCGGCCTGACCGGCTACACCACAGTGCTAGCTCACAGTGCCCCTATGGGGTGCGGGTGCTGCAGGCTGCGGCCTGACCGGCTACACCACAATGCTGGCTCAGGGAAATTTTTTCTTTAAGGGCCAGATAGTAAATTCAGATATTTGAGGTTTTGCCGGCCAGTAGGAAAAATAGGGAAGTTGAAGTAGGTATTTACTGTAACCATTTAAAAATGTAAGAGCCATTCTTGGTGTTCAAGCCTTAAAAATAATGGATGAGGGCCTGGCGCGATAGTGTAGCGGCTAAAGTCCTTGCATTACATGTGCTGGGATCCCATATGGGCATTGGTTCTAATCCTGGCAGTCCTGCTTCCCATCCAGCTCCCTGCTTGTGGCCTGGGAAAGCAGTCGAGGACGGCCCAAAGCCTTGGGACCCTGCACCCATGTGGGAGACCTGGAAGAAGCTCCTGGATCCTGGCCTTGGATTGGCTCAGTTCTGGCCGTTGTGGCCGCTTGGGGAGTGAATCATCGGATGGAAGATCTTCCTGTCTCCTCCTTTTTGTATACCTGATTTTCCAATAAGAATAAATAAATCTTTATAAAAAAACATAGTAGATGGTGGCAGAGCTTGCCAGCTAGAGATAGGCCGGCTCTGTCCAGTAGAATGTGTTAGAAGCCACGTAGGAATATGTTAGATTTTGGAGTTGCCACATTAGGAGTTAATTCTGCCCTGTTCACCCTGAGATCTCTGAAGTGCTGTCATTCCGCACATAGTCTGATGGGCACCTTGTGGGCATGCAGTGTTTGGACACGTCCACAAGGTCCTGTGGCCACTGCGTGACTGGCATGCCCACCCCCAGCTAGCCTGGGTCCTGCAGCGTGGGGCAGCCTCGCACCTCTGCTCCTGAACTCGTGCTGCTGTCATCACAGGGCTCAGGTGCTGCTCCTGCTGGGGCTCCGGGTGAACCTGCTCCACCGAGACCTTGATGCTTTTGCCCCCCCCACCTTTTTTTTAATTTACTATTTTTATTTGAAAGGTGGAGTGAGAAAGAGATCTCTTCTATCCAACGGTTCATGATTCAAATGACTGTAACTGCCAGGGCTGGGGCTGAGCCTCTTCCAGGTCTCCCTGGGTTCAGGGTGCAGGGTCCCAAGGCTTTGGGCCATCTGCTGCTTTCCCAGGCCACAGGCAGGGAGCTGGATGGGAAGGGGAGCTGCCGAGGTTAGAACCTGCGCCCATATGGGATCCCGGTGCATTCAAGGTGAGAATTTTAGCCACTAGGCCAGCGCACCAGGCCCCATCCTATCTCTTGGTGTTTGGGGCTTTGATCCCTGCTCGCCCCCTCCCATCCGTGGGCCTGAGGCTGGGGAGCAGCTGACGTGGTCTGCTCTGGTGTGTTCCTGGCCATGGTCTTCTCTAGGGACTCCAGGAACACAGAGCTGTCAGTTGTCCCCAAGCTGCCCAGTTGTCCTGGGTGAGGAGAGGATGCAGCCTGCCCTGTAGGAGAGGGCCATGGAGTGGGCAGGACTGTCGGCTGCTCTTCTGGGAGCGAGTGACGTGGGCAAGGCTGCTATGCCCTGGAAGCTGGTTCCCAGTGTGGGGCTGGCCTCCTGGACTGCGAGCTGCCCTCCAGCGAGGGCCCCCGTGCCGGCTCTGGGGACTCTCTGCCCTAGAGTTAGCATTGCAGGCAGTTTCGCAGCTGCCCCGGGATGGAGCTATGGATGCCTGCCTCACTGCCTCCATAGCATTGTCACTGCCTTGGGGGCCAGGGCCCAGGAGGTGGCTAGCTGGTATTTTTGCCTCTGGAGACAGGGTCTGGAATCTTCCAAACCACTCTCTGGTTTTCTCAGGCAAGGTCATCCTAGTTCACGTGAAACCATAGACTAGTCATTGCCCGGAGCCTGTAACCCTTCCTGCTCCTTCCTGCCTGGGGGCCCAAGGTGGTGGCCGTGGCCTGCCAGGGTCAGGGGCCCAGCGAGGGAGCTGGGCAGGCAGGCCTGCTGGCCTCCCAGCCTCCCCGCGGAGTCAGCCATGAGCCCCGTGGCCCCGCACCGGCCTGGGCAGCCCGCTGAGGCCTCCGAGCGCTTGGGCGTGGTGTGGAACTTGTTCTTTGCCACTGCATGACAAGACCATTTGATTTGAGAACTTGGGGCTGATTTTGTGTGGGCCCTACTCCAACCTGGAAAGCAGTGAGTGGGGTGAGACCCCAGCTGGTGCAGCAGCCTACAGGTCCCCGGAAGGCCTGCGAGGGGTTCCAGGTGCTGCCTAGCCCCCTTGGAGCTGCTGAGTGCCAGCCCGTGCTGTGGGGACAGCTCTAGCCCCTGCCTGGGCTTCCCCAGGTCTAGGGTGTGTGTGCGGTGGGGTACACGCATGGGTAGTGGGTGTGGCTGTGCAGGTCCTCGCCGCCTCTTAGCCTTGGGGTCCCTGCCTGTGTCCTGCAGGCGGCCACTGGCCCGGTACAGGAGCCACACCTTGGGCATAGCCCTGCCCTGGAAGCACGAATTTCTTTTCCCCCTGAAAGAGGAATTCAGAGTCAGAAAATAGCCGTGTCCTTGATCTCGGTGGCATCTGAAACACCAGCTTAGCACCGTGAGGATCCACAGCACCATGCACATGCTGTTTCTGCAGAGCCATGGTGGGCGCAGTGGGTCCCCAGGTCGCCTGAGTCCTGGTGCCACACCCAGACCCTCCCTGGCAGGCCTGGGCAGCCGTGTGACTGTGACCTAGAAACGGGACAGCCTCGCTTGTTCCCTGCTGCAGGTGAGGGAGGGGACGGAAGGGCAGGCTCTTCCTCGTGCTCGGGTCCTCAGCCAGGCTGTTTGTACAGGCTGCCTGGGCACATGATGCAGAGCAGAAGGCCTGGGCGGGGCAGTGGTGATGCTGACCCCGAGGCTGTGGTATCTGTGGGGCATGCAGCGAACCCTCGGGCCCGCGCCTGGTGGAGCTGCATGTGGGTCTCAGGCCCTGCCTGAAGTGGCTGTCACTCACAGGTGGGCTGCTCGTCCTGCCCTGGGTAGACGTGTTCTGGGACCCCTGCTGCGTCCTTCCTGGAGCTGAACAAATGATGGGAGGGAGATCTTAGCCCCCAGAAATGGGCCCAGGAAAGGCGCTGCCTCTCCCCTAGGCCTTTGCCCCTGCCCGCCCAATCAGAACCCCCAACAGGCCAGACTGCCAGCTTTCCCTCCCTCACCGGGCTCAGGGAGGACTGGGAGAGCCGCAGGTGGCTAAATGGGGAGAGTTGGATTTCCAGAACACGTGAGTGTACACACTACACTGGCTTGATGGGTGCTTTTTGGGAGGGGAAGTGGAGTGTGGGAGGCAAGGGTCATGCAGGTCCTGAGTTTGGACATCCCTCTGCAGCGAAGTGGGTGCCTGACTACTGACAAGACTGGAGAGGGCTGAGAGAAGCCATGCTTGACCTGCTGTCCTTCCGAGCAGCTGGCCTGGGCGCCGGAACCATGGCCGAGGTGGGGCTCACAGCCTGGAGTCCAGTTCTCGGGGCAGGCCTGTCCTCCGGTCGGCGTGGCAGCGTGGCACCCTTGCTGAGGCCTGGGCCCGTGTGAGGGAGCCTTGATGCGCAGAGCCTGTGGTCTGGCGCTTCTGACGGGCAGGTGTAGTGAGGAGGACGGGGGCTGCCTGGCCACCCAGACGACCTCCTCCTGAGCCACAGGTGCTGGGGGTCCTGGTGAAATGGCAGGGCCAGCTGCCATGCCTGTCAGCGGCTCACTTGGGACTGGGCACCATGGAAGTACAGACACGGAGATGGGGTGGGGAGAGGCATCACCGTAAGTGGCAGAGCCAGGCGGAAGCCTCAAGGCCTTCTTGCCCTGGGCCCCACACTGACCTGGGAGGGTTGGCCAGGCGTTCTGAGTGTTTACTCTGTGGGTACCGTGGCCAGGAGCAGGGCTGCCTAGGGAAGGGCGCGTGCTGGGATGGGTGGAGCTGCCCTGGTTTAGCCTTCCTGTCTCTTGCCTCCTGCCTCCTGCCTGGCCCACTGCCTATCCTACCTGCCCCTTCACTGGAAGGGCGGCCTCCCCCAGGCTGCCAATGACTTCCTGCAAAGTTGTCGCCCACAGATTGGCCCTATGTGCACGCCTGCCAGCATTCTTGCCTTTCCCACGATGGCGTCATGTTCCAAAAATCCCGTGGCCACGGGCGCCTTGTCAGGCCAAACAGGGAAGCAGCTTTTAGAAGTGCCACCCACTCCTCCAGCCCTGGGGTCCTGGGAGGAGCCCAGGGCAGATACTGGGGTGGGGCGTGAGCAGGAGGACTGAGAATGCGTGGCAGCCCTGCAGCGAGCTGGGCTGGGTTTTCTTTCTCCGTTTGGAGGTGGAATGCTGTCTTACAGCCAGCCACGTTCAAGGGCATGGTTCAGTTGTGTGCAGCACCGTTGCCAGTGCCGTTTCTGGACAGTTGAGCGGTGAGCAGTCACACACCTGCCCGCCTGTTGGTGCACCTAGTAGCCTGGCAGGAATCCAGCTGTGCGGAGTCTGACGTGTGCCCAGGCCTTGGTTGTTTGGCCAGGGGGTCATTGCTGCTGTCTGTTGCGAGCAGTGCAGCTGTGCCTGCTGTATCCAGGGTTTTGCTGCAAGACCTGTTGCCTCTGCTTTTGGGGGGGGAAACCGGGGTGGGGTTGTTGCTGTGTGCCAGGCCTACTGTGGGCCCTGCATGGTCAGGTGCGAGAATACAGGCCTGGGAGACCCTGTCAGAGCTGCCCACAGCCCTGCCCTCCTCACCCAGAGGAGCCCAGCATGGAAATCTGGGGGCATGGATTACACCCTGGGGCTCGCAAGTGCAGGGGCCACGCTGGTGCTTTGGGGTCTCCTGAGCTCCCGAGGAGGAGGAGATGAGCCAAGGCTTGAATGTGGTCAGAGGAGGCCGTGGCGTGGACAGCTGACTGTAGGGAGTGGCAGTGTCCAGGAGCTGCTGACCCAGGGGGCTTGGGGTGGGTCAGGGAAAAGGCTTTCTCTGTCTTGTTGGTTGCTTCCCTACCAGCTTCTGAACGAGCACTCTCTGTCCCCCTTGAAGCTTACACTGGAGCTGCACCTCACGTTTGGTCAAAGTTGTAATGTTGAAGGCCAAGAGAACTGGCCCCGGCCATGGAACCACCTGCTGCTCCTTGCCCTTCAGCAGCCTGGGGTATTCACAGTGTAAAAAAATGCCGATTTACTCTGATATTTGCATTAATGGTTTCAGTGGGATGAAATGTTTAATATATATATAGAGCATGTACCTGCAGTATAAGTCTAATGTAAATTAAATCATAAAATGAATCTTCCTAAACCTGCAGCCTCACTTGCAAAATCAAACTTGGATGGTCCTGTCAGAGTGTCCCCAGGGAGCCTATGGCTGGTGTCCCTTCTCCCGGAGGTCTCCCCATGTAGCTCCCAGAGGCCACAGCTGAGGCCCAGGCAAGCAAGGCCAGCCTTACCCTGCAGGAGGGGAACAGTTGCCTTATTCCAGGGAGTAAGAGACACAGCGTGTGCTTGGAGGCTGCTGTCCTCCCTACACCCGCCCCGGTCCGGGGGTGCCTTGTGCTTGTGGAGGCCCATGGTGGGGCTCCCCTGCAGCCTTGGCCAGGCCGAGGCTGGTGAGGCGTTTTCCTCTGTGCTTGTGGTCTGGAGCCCGTTTCATGTTCACACAGTCTGTGCAGAGCAGATCTGGGCTGGGGGGTTTACCTTTTAAGGGAGTGCCGTGAGGACGCTCAGTAGGAATCGGGAGACGGGCTTGGTTTGGGTGCCGGGGCCTAAGGACTTGAGCCGTCCTCTGTTGCTTTCCCAGGCCATAAGCAAAGAGCTGGATTGGAAGTGGAACAGCTGTGACTAGAACCAGCTCTCATAAGGGACACTGGTGCTGCAGGGTTGAGGTTAGTGTGTGGTGCCACTTGACCCCTGCAGACTCTGTGATCTTTGGGACAGCTCTTGACCGTGGTGGTTCAGAGAGGTGGTTGCCTGGGATTCAGTGCCCGCTCTGCCTCTGTCCAGCTTCCTGCTGAGGCACACCCTGGGAGACAGTGGGCAATGGCTTAAGTAAGTGGGCACCTGCCACTCACGTAGGAAGCCTGGATTGAGTTGTGCCTTTTATTTTTTAATTATTGTTTTTATTATTTTTGATGATATTTACATAGTTGATCAGGGTGGGAAGGGTGGAGTATCAGGGGATGGGGGGTGAGACCATTGTTTACACATCTTCTTTTTCTACTTGTATGTGGGGGGAGGGGGTACAAGAGAAGCCACGCCCAGCCTCCCAGCTGCCGCGTTACCCAGGGATGGGGGACTGCCACCCGATGCCATTCCAGGTTCCCCATTGTGGAACACGCCAGCTGACTCCACTCCAGCACACACTCATGCCAGCGGGTGTCACTGTCCAGCCAGGCCTGCCCCCAGTGCTGGTTTTCGTGTTCGCTCATGGGAGCTGCAGCCTATCAGAGAGGTGCCCACCGCCTCCCCACTGGCCCCACTCCCAGCCCTGGATCTTGCACTCGCCAGGTGGTTCTGCAGTCTAGCTCGACAGCACTGGCCCCAGTCCCAGCACTTACCAGCTGATGCTGCAGCAAAGCCCAACACCCCTGCCCTTGTTCTGGGTCATGCTTGCACCAGTGGATAGTCGGTTGGCCCAGCCTGGCTCTTCCCCCAACCTGGTTCACAATAGGCCTGGGCCTGGGGGCTGACCGTGCCTGGTTGGGTGGCAGCTGTAGCCAGCGTGAGCTGGAATGGGGGCAGACCCAGCTGGGCTGCAGCATCTGCTGGCAAATGCCGAGGTGAGATGGGCCATGCCAGAGTGTACCGCTACATCCACCAGTACATGTGGAACCGGGTTGGGGAGGTGAACCTGATAGGGGAGTAGTGGGGACTCCACTGCTGGGCCACTGCTCAGGCTGGCGAGTGTGGAGAAGACCAGGCTGGGCCTACATGAGTTTTGCCTTTTTAATGTAAGTGGGGGCCGGTGCCGTGGAGTAGTAGCTAAGCTTCTGCTTGTGGTGCCAGCATCCCGTATGGACTTGTGGTTTCAGCCTCGGCTTTTCCACTTTTGGTCCAGCTGCTTGCTGTATAGCTTGGGAAAGCAGTGGAGGGTGGCTCAGGCAGGTCCTTGGCCTCTGCACTTAAACGGGAAACCCGACAGAAGCTCCTGGCTCCCGGCTTTGGATTGGCCCAGCTCTGACCATTGCGACCATTTCAGGAGTGAATTAGCAGAAGGAAGGTCTCTCTTTGTCTCTCCTCTGTAACTGCATTTTCAATAAAAATTTTAAAAAATCTTTAAAATAAAAATACATCTTAAAAAAAAAAAACAACTCTGGGCTGGCACTGTGGTATCATGGGTTAATCCTATACAGACACTGGTTCGTGTCCCAGCTGCTCCACTTCCCATCCAGCTCCCTGCTCATGGCCTGGGAAAGCAGAGGAAGATGGCCTGACTGCTACCAGAGTAGGAGACCCGGAACCACTGGTTTACTACCCAGATGGCCTCAACAGCTTGATCCTGGCACGATCCTGAGCGGCTGAAGCCAGGAGTCAGGACTCCTTCCGAATCTCCCATGTAGGGTCAGGGATCCAAGTCCTGGGACCAGCCACTGCTTTCCCAGGCTGTTAGCAGGAAGCTGGATCAGAAGTGGAGCTGCCAGGACTTGAACCAGTGTTCCTCTCCGGTGCTGGCATCACAGGTAGGGGGCTTCAGTTACTGTACCACTACACTAATCCCCAAGATGGGATTTCCTTTAGAGGAGATAAAGATGTCCTAAAATTAGTTGTGGCCATTGCTTTGCACATTTGAATGTTTGAAGTGTGTGGCCTTGGAATTACGGCTCCAGAAAGTCCAGACCTAATCACGTCTGCCTAGTTTTGCATCTTCTTGTCTGGCTATCTGACCCCTGGTTGGTATGCTTGTAGCCGACATTTGTGCCTCAGGGCAGTTACCACTAGGTGTTCCCCTGGGCTGTAGGACCCGCTGGGCCCTGCCCTGTGGTGCCCACCCCACTGTGTCAGAGTCAGGTGCACAGATGCAGAGAAGAAGCTGTGCTGAAGTGACTCAGGGGTGTCACCTAGTGCTGCAGCCCTCGAACCCCTGTCCTGGCTGGGTGCTGCTGGGCCAGCTGGAGCTGGGACTGTCAGCAGTGGCTCCGGAGCACCAGGCCTCGTGGGCTGTGC